>NC_080168.1:19685250-19949170 GCF_950295315.1 Erinaceus europaeus
ACCACTCCATCATTCAAAGAACTTCCCCCCACTCCTGCTCACTCCAAAGTCTACCCATAGTGTTTCCATGTAGTACCAGGGTTTGAATCCTAGGCTCTTGCACCTGGTAAGAAGGACACTGTACTGAATGAAATCTCTCCTGGTTCCTGAGCAGATATTATCAGCTCCTTGAGGCATTTATAGCATTAGTAGTACCAGTACTTTCGACCTGAAAGTTCTATAGCAAACACAGTTAGTTGTTGACTGCTGACAATTTATTAAGAAGAATTCAACACTTAATTATAACAGCTCTTATTGAGAGTGATAAGATTAAGGGATTTCTTGTTTTTAAACTTCCTGTCCATCCCCACTTAAAGATAATCTCAGAGTGATGCTAGTTGGTATAAAAGTTTTTCTGGTCCTGAATTATTTTAAAAGAAAACTACTCAAAGTACTTTTTCACATAGTTCTTTCTTACAACTCTATTTTTATCAAAGGTTGTTATTTATATATGTTCATGTATTACATTCTTTTTTCTGTGCTCATATTTTTAAATTAATTAATTAATTTATGCAAGTATTTATTTTGCCTTCAGAGTTATTGCTGGGTCTCGGTGCCTGCACTACAAATCCACAACTCCTAGAGGCTATTTTTTCCCTTTTGTTGCCCTTGTTGTTTATCATTGTTGTTGTTGTTGTTATTGCTGTTGTAGTTGGATAGGACAGAGAGAAATTGAGAGAGGATGGGAAGACAGAGAGGAGGATGCTTAACCCGGTCCTTGCACTTTGCGCCACGTGCACTTAACCCACGTGCACCATAAGCCAGGGCTGAACAGTGTTCTGGTAACAAAACAAAACAAAACAAAACAAAACGGATATGTAAAAGAAAAAAATTTTAATCACTTTACTGGGTGGTTAATAGTTTAAAGTACAATTCTTGATACATAGGTATTATTTCTCCTCTTTCTGTGATAGATGTCTGCAAAACAATCTCAACCTAGAATTAGGTCCTTTTCCCTATCATGCATCAGGCTCTTAAAACCCTCTTCAGACTCTTAAAACCCTCTTCACCCCTACTCTCTCCCTCCTTACCAAAAGTCCTATGTTTTTGTGCAATACATCACACTCAGGCCAACTCATTCTTATTATAGGAAAAATGAGTTTATTTTGATGTATATCCTTGGAAAAAGAAAAGAAATGCAACTTTCTAAAAGCTCAATGGCTGAGATAGCCATGTAGAATAGTATTAATAGGCTCTGGTCAAGGAAATGCATAGGCAAAAGCAGGAATACTTTAAGGATTGGTGCTTTTTTTAAATTATTAATATGGAGTCCATAATTTTGTTCAAATGAGGATCAGCCATCTAATCAATTAACTATTAACTTTTATCCCAGTTAACCCATTTTCTTGCTATAATCTTCTTTTCATTTTCTTGCTATGATCTGTTTTTTTTAAAAAAAACTCCTCAAAGGCCCAGTATGTAGATAATCCATGTTTCGAGAACCAGAAATTCCTTTAATGTTAATGCAGACATTTCTCTAGTATGTCAGGATGTGTCTAGTTTCTGCTTCTATTTGAATAGAATTTAACTTATACATTTGGCATGATTAGGTAATTTATGTCTTGTGTAGTTTGACTCAAAACATGCTTCCCCAAAACAGCCTTTGATAATCATTTTATCTATTGAACATAAAATTCAATAGTAACACTAAAGGATGAAGCTACAAAAATAGAGATAAAACCTCACAATTGAAGTGACAGGGCATACATAGCACACACTTATTTACTCACATTCATCTGCCTCACAAGTCTTAGACAATGTCCTTATATTACATATGAGGACAGAAGAAACCAGAAAGTGGTTACATTGGAAACACTGAATTGGTCTGTATTCCTTCCTCCCTCCCTTCCTTCCTTTCTTTTGCTTTATTTCTCCTTTCTTGTTTGTCACTATGCTTTTCACTAGAACTTTGGAACTTACACAGTTCTACCATTCCCAGCAGACTCTTTTTCCTTAGAAAGAGGATGTGAAACACACACACACAGAAGGAGAAACACCACAGCACTGTTTCAAATTTATGAAGCACTGTTGCCTTAGGTTCCCATGTGAGTGTTGGGAACCTAACCCTAGGTCTTGGTATATGATGATGGAAAACGCCTTAACTTGGGGGTGAGAGTGTTCTTCAGACACCTACCATGGGGAGATGAGAAACTATGCCCATGTGTCAACAACCATACTTTATACCACTAATTCCCCATTAAAATGGAAGGTCATTTTTTTTTTCAATGTAAGTATGCTCCACAAGTCTTCTTAATGCTTATTTAAAATTTAAACTCAACTGAGAACCTTGTATGTTATTTACTATACTAATCTTGTGATTTTTGCTTTCATAGAAAAACTTGCAAAAGCACTTATGACTGAAAAAGCAGATAAAAAGGCATTGCTTATGGAAAAAGTAAGCGTTCAAAGAATCCAGCTAGTGTTACTTGTACATTTGGGCTCAGTAGGGAAAGATATCCTCTTAGCAGTGTTTCTGTGCCCAAGTCAGCCAATTCTGAACAACCAGGACTCAAATAATTTCAACAAAATACCTTTGCTTTGTTTTTCTGTGACTAACTTGTATCTTCTTTTCTAATTCTGAAGGCTCCTTATACTGGAAAACTTTGAAGATGCTCTCTTAAATATATCAGCAGATAGTCCTTACGTCCCTTACTTGGCATGTGTGAGAAATGTCACCGACAATTTAGCCAGAGGATCACAAGGTAGTATTCTTCTTAATAGTTAAGAAAGTAGTTAAAACACTGATCATAATTTCTAACTCTGTGCTCAAGTAGTTTTTTTTTAAATTTTAAAGATCTTTGCTTAAAAAGAAAATAAATAAAATCTTGGTTTCCTTGTGCATTAGTTTCATTTCGGTGATTTGATTTGTGAAGAGAGTAGCTAACTAAAAAAAAAAAAAAAACTTCTACTGCTACTAGTACCCAGATGTCCACCTGAGCAAACGTGAATGCATAATGGTCATGTTAACAGGTGACATAGTAATGGCCATTTGGACAAATTATTTTAGTGTCCAGGGCCTCTAGGGACTGCATGATATTTCCTAGGCCCTTAGTAACTTTAATTGCAAAAAACAATGAGTAATAATATAAACATCAAAAAGCAGATATAAAGTACATAAACTTGCTTTTATAACAAACAACTTTTCACGTTCAATCCTTGTACATTTTATTTTCAATTTTCTGCTTACATGAGCAATTGTTAAGTTTCTCTTTAATAAAACATTCAACGTTTAAAGAAAAAATATTTTTCATAATTTCTAAGTAATATATATTCATTCTACCTATGCCAGGTAGTTTTTGGAGAATTAATGCAAGCAAAAAAAGTACAAAGTACAAGAAATATTTTAGCTTGGTCTCTTTACTAGGCAAAAATTTATCAAGGTTGAAGAAGCATATTTGTGTCATAGTAGTTATAAAACCTGTTTGCCAAATATTTCTACCGAATAGTATGTACCAAAATCAGAAATGAACATACATTTAGCCCATGGAAAGCTGAAACTGTAGTACATCCATTAGAAATATTTTTTGTCTCTAAAGAGAATATCTATAAATATTTAAAAAAATAATAAACTCCAGAGTCTTCATGGTTCAAGGAAAGGTTTAGTTTTCACTTATCAGATATTTAGATTGAACTAGCCTATTATTTTAGAAAAAAAAAACTTAGTAGTAAATTAGGATAAAAGTGTTTTTCAAATGGGCTTCCTAAAAGGTCTTATAATTCATATATGGTAACTCTTCCTCCTTCCTTTACAGAAAATTTAAGACTCCTGCAGTCCACAATTCAATTTAAAAAATCTTTTCTTCAAAACGGTTCCTATGAGGATTATTTCCTGTCAGTTCCTGAAGTTCTGAAATCAAAAGTAAGCTATGAAATAAACAAACCTCAAGACTTCCATAATGCTCTGGCAAGACATATCTTTGGTTTAAGTTTTAAATCAGGACATTCTTAAAATACTTATCATATTTTAACTCTAAATTGATGTAGGGAAAAAGTAACAAAAGCACTGATCAGATGTATATGACACACACACACACACATATATACATATATATATATATATATATATATATATATATATCATATGCACTGATGCTATGTAAAAGTATTTTGTTTTTCTTGAGTGACTGCCTCAGCATGAAATGACCTGTAAGCATTCTAGTATGCACAAACATAGGAATGACCAGGGCCAGGCAATGGCACACCTAGTTGAGCGCACACATTACAGTGGGCAAGGATCCAGGTTCAAACCCTTGGTCCCCACCTACAGGGGGAAAGCATCATGAGTGGTGAAGCAGGTCTGCAAATATCTTTCTGTCTCTTTCTCTTTTTCGCCCCTCTCAATTCTCTTTCCTTCTCTGTTTTCCCCTCCCTTCTAAATTTCTCTCTGTCTCTATCAAATAATAAATAAATAAAATATTTTTTAAAAAAGGAACGATTAACAATATAGTTATCTCACTAGGCTTTGAAATTTGAAAAAGAAAAAAAAATCTTCCAAATATGATTCTCACTTGGATGCCCGTAGTTTTCAAAACTATAATTTTTTTCCTTTTTTTTTTTTTTCCTGCCACCACCATTATTGCTCAGGCTTAATACCAGCATCATAACTCCACCATTATCACCATTCTCAATCCCCCCCCCCCAGGTAAAGGCAGGTGCACAGGTGTGGTCTGTTATTCTTGCATAGTGTACAGGTTACCATGAAATTCTCTTCATTTGTTAAGTAACCCTATTAAATTTTGAAAGCAGCTTTCCTAGTAAGAACAGCAGTTTAATTGGATTTATGTAGGCAGAGATAAAGCTGAGCTCACATTTCTTTGCTAGAAGATGAGAGGCAGAGAGAAATAGAGAGGGAAAAGAGATACAGAGAGGAGAGACAACTGCAGCACTATTCTATCTCTCATGTAGCTTCCCCTCTGCAAGACCAGGGCTTGAATCCAAGTCATTGCATATGACAACATGTGCACTTGACCAGAAAACCCCCCTCACCAAACTCCAAACTTTTATTTCTAAAGCTGATGTTTCATACAGCACAGCGTACAAAAAATCTCAGTAAGTAACTCACCTTGTTTTTATTATTGTCACCAAAGGCAGAAACTCATAAATCATATTAAAATGTATGCTACTGGATGAAAGAAAATCAACTGAAAAAAAATTTTAAACTGAAATTTGTCTGAAAAGGTTCATTTTCATTAGTCTGTTATTCTTGGTTTAAATTTGCGTGCATAGTGTACAGGTTATCATGAAATTCTCTTCATTTGTTAAATAACCCTATTAAATTTTGAAAGCAACTTTCCTAGTAAGAACAGCAGTTTAATTGGATTTATGTAGGCAGAGATAAAGTAAAATTAGAACTGGTTTATTCAGGGCAAGCAAAATGACGTGCTCTGTAGTCAGCATGGTATAATTAAGCAAGCATGCTAATCATTATGTCCATGTATATTACAAATAAATATGCTAGTCCAACTACCTACGTTAGTCTTAGTCTTGTACACAAATCAAAATTTCTCATGTACTTAATTTAGTACTGTCTTAATTTGATTGTGCAAATGAGAAGTTATGCATTCATCTGGAAAATCCATACTCATCCTTCAAGTTCTATGAGTGACATCCTTTGAATGTCACTCATAGAACTTTACCGACCAGTCAACGCCCATGTTCAGCGGGGAAGCAATTACAGAAGCCAGACCTTCCACCTTCTGCAACCCACAATGACCCTGGGTCCATGCTCCCAGAGAGATAGAGAATGGGAAAGCTATCGGGGGAGGGGGTGGGATATGGAGATTGGGTGGTGGGAATTGTGTGGAGTTGTACCCCTCCTACCCTATGGTTCTGTTAATTAATCCTTTCTTAAATAAAAAATTTTTTAAAAAGAACTTTACAATATTGCCTCTCTCCCTATCTACTAGCCGTGATAATGGTTTGTGAACATCTAATATTTATCCATTCATTCATTTCATTCATCATTTGTATTCCCACAATACTGCTCATTTATTTAAAAGACATCATCTCTCACTCCCAGAATCCTCATGGTCACTTCAGTGAGTGAGATGGTAAAGCAAGCCAGTGATGATGACACAGAGGAAAGGGTTGTGCCTGTGTGAGGGCAGGATTTGGTGTGGGGAGGGAGGGTGTCTAGTTCAGACTTTAAGACAGGGAGACAGAGAGAAATCTGTGGAAGTGATGATGCTTCCTGTGAGTCTTTTTAAAAAAATTTTTATTTATAAAATAGAAATATTGACAAGACCACAGAATAAGAGGGGTACAATTCCACACAATGCCCACCACCAGAACTCTGTATCCAGTCCCCTCCCCTGATAACTTTCCTATTCGTTATCCCTCTGGGAGTATGGACCCAGGTTCACTATGGGGTGCAGGAGGTTGAAAGCCTGGCTTCTGTAATTGTTTCCTCGCTGAACATGGGTGTTGACAGGTCGATCCACACTCCCAGCCTGTCTCTCTCTCTCTGAGGAAGTAGAGCTCCAGGGCACATTGGTGGGGTCATCTGCCCAGGGAAGTCTGTTTGGCATCATGGTAGCATCTGGAACCTGGTGGCTGAAAAAGAGTTAAGATAGAAAGCAGAACAAATTGCTGACTAATCATGAACTTAAAGGCAAGAATATTGTGGATGGAGATTTGGGGTCTCCATTTTGGAAGTAGCGAGTAGATCTATTTTAGGTATATTCCAAGGAGCCCATGACTTTACGAGTTTTTGCCTGAGCCTGACAGCTAATATGCAGGTGGGCCCAAGTTATTGTCTGGGGAGATGGCATCATAGTTGGAAAAAAGGACTAGAAAGCTGAATCAGGGAAGAGAGTAGCTTCCAAAGATGGAGAAAGTATATAAATATTGTGGACTGTATACCCCATCAATATGATCTAGGGCCCATAGTCTGCACAGGGGTCTATGTAACCTCTGCATCCCTGCAGGTCTAATCTCACATTCTGTGGTCATGACTAGGAACATTCCAGGCTGCCCTAATTTCAGGACACATCTTCTTCAGGTGGTAGGTAGAATATGTTATTCAACCTCTCTTTGGAGAATGGAACATTCCCTACCCTTGTTGATCTACATTGATACAGGGGCCCGCAAAGGGGTCCATTACGTTGTTCCTGATGGAGATGACCAGTGACAGTGGAGACAGAGATCTGTTAGATGTCTAGGCCCATCTTGTCTGTGTGGGAATCCCAGAACTTCCTGACAAGGGCCCCAGATGATGGGGTGGCCTGGTAATGACTAAAGAGTCATCATTAAAGTATGCCAGTCTCTTGCCCTTATTCAGCTTTTGTAGTCCTTACTGTCTGACAAGCTTGGCTTTGGAGTGATTGAGGGATGTATCTAGGTCTAAGTAGAAACTATTTCATTAGGTACTTTCTGTTGTCTTTTTGGTTATTTTTACTTGTTTGCTTCATTTATTGATTAACTGCAATCCTGTCAGTCATAAAAGCAAGAAGGGGTCATGTTTCAGATAAGAGACAAGCAGATAGAGGGTGAACCAGAAATAAATACAGGGTGGACCTACATTTCAGATGAGATAAGAAGACAGAAGCTGAACCAGCAGGACAGATAGTCATGTGCCTAGCTGGAGTCATAATAGCCTATGTGGTGTGTGTGTGTGTGTGTGTGTGTGTGTGTCAAGGGGACTCCAAACCAGGGTCTTGTGCATGGTAAAGCAGACACCGTCCCAGGAAAGCTATTTCACCAGCTTCTCAATAAAAATGATAATAACAATCATCATCACCAAAATAAGTCAGTAGAAGGTGTAGTAGGAAGATCTGACTCTATTTATTAGAAGCTTAATCATATCTAGTATTTGGAAAATCAAAGGAAGAAATGGAGTGGCAAACATATAATTACAACTGGTAAAATAACTAATGGAAAATTCTCACAGCAGTAAGACTAGTGAGTAGAATTTTAATGTGCATAGGCCATTTGTGAGATAGTTCAAATCCAGTAGTGAGTTAGATTGTTACACAAAGTGGAAGATTGACAAATGATATTTATCACTTACTGTTATTGGTGTTTAATTACTATCACTTAGGCGTAGTTATTGTATGCTTCTCATCAAAGACACACTATTGTGTCTTTCTCATTTGTTATGTAGAAAAAATATTCCTAAGTATTTGCCGAAACCTTAAGATATTTCATTTCTGTCAAAATGCAATTTTGGATTTGACGGAGCAGCAATGAGTGACACCTATTTTTGCTTCTTTAGATACTGTACCAAATTATTTTATTTCTTAAAAGGAATAGCTCCAGGGTAACTTCTAAGCATAAGCTAACTGGTTTTCCCAGAGGCATAATTTTTTCCCCAGGAAGTATGACTTGGGGATATATCTTTAGAATACACAGAACATAGTGAACTAGTAAATTGCAGAGAGGAATATAGTTGGCAGGATCCAGGATTGGAGTGAGTTGATTTTCATTTTTCTCCTTTTCCTCTGGGTGTCAAATTGTATAATCTTTACATACTTGCAAGAAACAAAAGCATCTCAGTAGGTAAGAGGGTAAAAATAATGCCAACAATACTGTGGACATTCTGAAAAACAAAGTTATCCCCATTTACATTTAAAATACATCCTTATTAGAATGCATGTGATCCCAATGTAGTTTTTACAAAAGTGCTTGCCTCCAGGGTTATTGCTGGGGCTCAGTGCCTGCACTATGAATCCACTGCTCCTAGCAGCCATTTTTTTCCCCATTTTACTGGATAAGACAGAGAGAAATTGAGAGGGAGGGGGGATAGAGAGAGAGATAGAAAGGTAAACACTAGCAAACCTGCTTCACCGCTTGTGAAATATCTCTGCTGCAGGTGGGGAGCCTGGGGCTCAAACTCCGGTCCTTGAGCAAGTCCTTGTGCTTAGTACTATGTGCACTTAGCTTGGTACACCACTGTCCAGCCCCCCCCCCAAGTTTTTAAACTTTTTAACTTGTGGTAAAATGCTCATAACAAAAAAATTAATCACATCTTAACCCCTTTTAACTATGTAAATCCACTATGAATATTAAATACATTCACATTACTACACAAGCTCCCCCCCACCAAAAGTCGTTTTTATCTTGCAGAACTGAAGTCCTATGCCCATTGAACAGGCCCTCATGGCATATTCTCCCCCTAACCCTTGACAATCCCAAATCTATCTGCTGTCACTACAAATTTCACTTCTATAGGTACTAACATAACTGTGGTAATACTATATACATCTTTTTGTGATAGACTTATTTCTCTTGGCATTGTATAATTAAGGTAGAGTTTATAAGAATTGATTTCCCTTTTAAGACTAAATTACATTCAGTTGTATATACATTCTGTGTTGTTCTCGTCTATATATCTGACAAAGACACTGCAAAGTTGGTTCCACCTGGGGATCTGGCAGTAGCGCGTCAGGTTAAGCACACGTGGTGCAAAGCAAAATGACTGGCATAAGGATACCGGTTCGAGCCTCTGGATCCCCAACTACAGGACAGTCACTTCGCAGGCGGTGAAGTAGGTCTGCAGGTGTCTATATAGATTTTTCTCTCGCCCTTTCTGTTTTCCCCTTCTCTCTCCATCTCTCTCTGTCCTATCCAACAACGATGACATCAATAACAACAGTAATAACTACAACAACAATAAAACAACAAGGGCAACAAAAGGGGGAAAAAGCAAATTAAAAAAAAAGTTGCTTCCACCTCTTGGCTGTTGTGAATAATGCTGCTTCAAATGCAGCTGTACATGTGTATTTGAAATCCTGCTTTCTATACACTGAATACATACAGAAGTCTCTGGATTACATGATAATTCTATTTTTTAACTTTTTTGAGGAGCCACCATACTGTTTTCTATAGTGAACAGATCATTTTACATCTCTGTCAACCATAGACAAAATTGTTTCTCTATATCCTTGCTTGTTATTTTCTGATACGTTTTGTTTTATATAACCATTCTAATGTGAGTGAGGAAGAAAGTTTTTTTTTAATTCACACCAAACGTGCTTTGCTGTCTTTTCTTACACAATTTAATGTATAAAATTAATTTTAGTATTTGTAACTTAAAACCGGATTACACTAAGCTCTATCTTAAAACATATGATTCTGTGAGGTGAACATACAATTAGGATTAATAGAACTAATAGATCTCACGACAAACTATTGTATTTACTATCAAATGTGAAACATTAATTCCCCAATAAAAAAATTAAAAAGAAAAGATCCGACTACAGCATTGTCAAGATCCGATCTACAGCATTGTCAAGAGACCATACTCTCAGATAGCAAAATAATACTTTTGTAGCAATCTGTAGCCAAATGCTAACTAAGTGCATATACAAATGCTTTTTTGGGAAAAAAAATGCTTTTTGAGATAAATCAATTTCATTTGCTTATTTTCAAGTACTAAATATTAAAAGAATGTAACTAATCTATCTCCCACTCTTTTCTCTGGAAAGCTTTCTCAGCTACGAAACTTGACTGAACTTCTTTGTGAATCTGAAACTTTCAATTCAATAGAGGAAATGTGCCCGCAATCTAATATGAACTTTGGGAACCTGTGTGAAGAAAGCGTATTTGATGTGCGACTCCTTGAAGCAGCAGAACTTAGCACTGAAATAACAACCAGCTTACTGGACCGTGACAATGTCATATCTAAAAATCTGAGGGATTTGCTTACTGGGGATCCAAGCAAAATTAATTTAAATATGGATGAGTGAGTTTTTCCGTTGTCGTCTTCTTTGGTGAAATCCCTTCTCAAAGTATTGATATGCCTCATTCATTTTCTTCTCTTCTGCTCTGTTCCAGGTTTCTTGAAAAGGCGTTGCAAATGAATTACTTGGAAAATATCACACGGTTAATGCTAACCATAGAAACCATGCTGCATGTAAATAGTAGTAGAGATGTTACCAAAAAAACAGGTGTTTCCCAATCTATTTTTTTCAATGCTGTCTTGCTAGAATTCATGTGATATTTATGGATCAGTTTAAGAGAAGTTTTTTTTTTTTTTAAGACACTAGCCAAATGTGTATTACTGCCTGTTCTTATACATGAGAAAACCAGAGCTTTCAAATATGATCACTTGTCTAAAGTGAAACATGGGAAGCTAGCAGAGAATGAACAGAAAGGTCTGACTCCACTAAATAAATAAATAAATAGAAGAATGGAGAGAGGGAAGGAGGGAGGAAGGAAAGTAAGGAAAGAAGGAAGGAAATGAGGGAGGGAGGAAACCTTAAAAATGTAAACTAGGGCAGGGATAGATAGCATAATGGTTATGCAAAGAGACTCTTGTGTCTGAGGTTACAAGATCCCAGGTTCAATCCCCTGCACCATCATAAATCAGAGCTGAGCAGTGCTTTGTTAAAATAAATAAATAAATATAATAGTAATAATCAACTAATTGGATCATTCATCTTTTTTTAAGATACATTATGGCATATTTGATAATCAGTAACATGAGCTAGGATGACTTATTTACTTCCATGAGAATCTGGATTTTTTAAAAACTGTGTTTCTGTCCATGGAAATCTCAATTCAGAACCACTTATTAGTATTCTGAGCCTGATACATCATGCAGCACATTTCTTCTTTGCAGAAAGCCTCAATACTGAAAGCCATTCAGAATTTTCCACAGCAGACAGCCATAAAATTAGAAGAGCCTGGGGTCAGCAGTAGTGCAGCAGGTTAAGCACATGTGGCACAAAGCACAAGGACCAGTGTAAGGATCCCAGTTCGAGCCCCCAGGTCCCCGCCTACAGGGCATTCTCTTCACAGGCAGTGAAGCAGGTCTGTAGGTGTCTATCTTTCTCTCCCCCTCTCTATCTTCCCCTCCTCTCTCCATTTCTGTCTGTCCTATGCAACAACGAACAACATCAACAATAACAATAATAACCACAACAAGGCTACAACAACAAGGGCAACAAAGGGGGGGGATTAGAAGAGCCGTATGTCCAGAGATAAAGAAGGTATATTTGCATGAGGGATGCTTTGTAGAAAAAAAAAATCTTTGCAAAATACAGACTGCAATCTATTAAAATAAATTCAAAATATCATTTGCTATTAAATTTTCCAAAAATTAGATAATTGCAGTGGCTGCCCTCAGTGAGTTTGGAATTAAAAACATTATATTTAAAAGTGAAATTTTGATTGTGAAAACCCTTTGTAAGTCAGTGTTCTGAGCAAAGTTGAAGAAAATAATCTGTGACATTATGTTTCCAATTTAGCAAGCCCTTTCCTAAGAAGACAATATTATATGATCCGCAGTTAAAAAGCATTCTGAATGTTTGTGATGTTTTAAATCAGTTGGAGAGGTATATACAGAGTGCATTATGTGATCAGAGCTTGTAAGGAAACCATATTTTCTTTGGATCAACCTTGTGTCATAGACAGCAAAAGAGAATTTATAACCGAGAGCAATCTGTTATCTTAGGTTAATGATATCATAATAGCAGCAAATCTAAATCAGACAGAAATAGATGCAGTTTGTCAAAACTGGGGAACATCTGTTCCTAACACAGGCACATACATTGAATATATATGTTTTGGTCTAGAAGCGTTCTCTATCTTATTTCCACTAAAAAGAATTACTGTGTGGAGACCAAGTGGCAGCACACCTGGTTGAGTACACATATTACCATGCAAGAGGATCTAATCTCAAGAACCTTGTTTCCACCTAGCTTCATGAACTGTGCTACAGGTGTCTCTTTCTCTGTGTCTCTGTCACTCTCTATCTTACTCCTATATATTTAAAAAAAGGTGGCTTCCAGGAACAGTAGCGTCATTCATTGCAGGCCCTAAGTTTCAGTGCTAACCCTGATGGCAGAAAATAAATAATTTTTTTTCAAATAATTTAATTTTTTTAAAAACAGTTACCATGCAGCTGACATGTGTCCTTTTCTTTGCAGGTCAGTTAATAGAAATGTTTAAAAATGTTGAAGAGCTCAAAGAAGAACTGAGTAGAACAGGAATGTCCAACAGAAGTACTGACAATTTGCTGGCCATTCCCATCCCCAGTAATAGAGCTGAGGTGAGGGGAACATATTTGTGCTTAAATCCAGGCTTAACTGGATTAGTATTTTGTTATGTGTTGAGCAGTTATCAGTATGCTGCTTGTAAATCTGTGGAATTTTCCCCACAAATGATAAAATGAGAGGCCTGGTTATAAGTGAAAATTGAAAAAAAGTATGGAAGTGAAAGTATTATCACTGTGTTCCTTTCTAGCTGGATTTCTCTTTCCTTTGGTATCTTTTGTCTTATTACCCTTAGAGAGTCTTCTTGAACAGTGTCATAAGCAATTCCTTTTTACACAACACACAAACACTTAATTGATTTAGTATTGATTTGCAATGTTATAAGTTATTAGAATATAATTTCACACCTATATCTCTATCTGGGAGTGTAATTAACTCACTGAACGCACCATCCAAGGGCCATTTTTTTTTAATTGACTATCACAATCCTATTATCAGAGGTAATAGCCCACAGTCGTCTATAATGACACCTAAAGTCAAGTTTTCCTTTTGTGTTATCATTTTACTGAGGGCTTAAGGGATTACAACGTGGTTGCTGACAAATGGGTACAATTTCTCATCTTCCTGTGATCAGTGTCTGCAGAACAGTCTGACCCCCCAAGTTAGGTCCTAAACACTGTCATGCATTAGGACCCAACTCTCTCCCTACCTCTTCCCATTTCTGGGCGTCAAGTTCCTGTTGAGGTGAGGGGAGAAAGGGAATGAAGGAAAACAGAGAATATTACAAGGGGGCTAGGCAGTGGCACACTGGGTTAAGTGTGCATAGTGTGAAGTGCAAGACCCGTGAAAGAATCCGGGTTCTAGCATAGTAGTGAAGCAAGTCTGCAGGTGGTTTTCACTCCTCTTATCTTCCCCTTCCTCTCTCAATTTCTCTCTGTCCTAGCCAAAAAATAAAAAAAAAAAAAAAGAAGTGGGGGTGGGCAAGAGCAGTGGATTCCATCAGCACAGAGCTCCAGAGATAACCCTGGAGGCAAAAAAAAAAAAATACAGTTTATTGAAACTAAAATAAAAAATGAGTACTTATTTTCACTTTTTAAAAGTCCAAAGACAAAGCATTGTATAGATGTATATTTTCAGTGGGATTCTAGGCAAATGTGTAAGTGTTCTAAAGGGTTTTTTTTTTTAGGGGCCAGGTGATGGCACACCTGGTTAAACACTCACATTACAGTGTGCAAGGACCCAGGTTCAAGCCCCCAGTCCCCACCTGCAGGGGGAAAGCTTCACAAGTGGTGAAGCAGCGCTGCAGGTGTCTCTCTCCCTCTCTATCTCTCCTACCCCTCTGAATTACTATCTCTATCCAATAATAATCAAAAGAGAAATGCTACTATCTTTTTTTTAAAAGGGGGGTTTGTTTGTACTGTGTGTACAGTATCTTTTGGGTATGAAAATGAATAATGTCATTCCCTCCTAGATAGCTTTATTATAGTTTTCCACTTAAAGGTATTATCTTTTATCCGTTTTCCTAGTCCACTGTATGAAAATGTCATAGAAATTTTCCAAAAGAACTGTACAGCTTAAGATTTCATCCATTCAAAACTTAACCATGACAGAGTGTGTCATTTCTAAGCACAGTCCAGTTATTCTCCAATATTGGATAATTTTTTTTTTAGAATCCTTTAAGACTGCCTTTGGAAAATATGTAAGTTAACTTATGTCATTTTAATTGGTTCTCCTACATGAGAATCAAAACTGCTTTACTTTGATTTTGTCCCTCTTGTTCTCGCCAATAATATTTATACACTGTTCCTTCTGATTTCACTCTTTTGCTTCTTTGATCTTAAGATCCAATTAGAGTAGTCATGGTTTTCATTTCTAAAGATTCAGATTTCTTTTAGTAAATAATAACATGAAAACGTACAGTATATGTTCTTCCTGCTTTTGAAAAGGAAAAGAGAAATATTTCTACAATCTTGAATTTCGTAAACATTTCTTTTTATTTCAGCTCAGCAGCCATAGAGGTGACATTGTACTTCTGATATTCACACCTTACTTTTCACACAGATCACTGTGCAGGATGGTTAATTCACAGTGTTGTGTGAGCCTAGCTTTATTTATTTATTTTTTACCTCTAGGCTCCATGGTTTATTTATTATTTACCTTCAGAAGATTCTAAACACAAAATATAAGTGTTAGTGAAATTAAATTAGAATAAACCAAGAGTGAAAATTTAATTGCAGCTTGAAGCTTAAATTAGCAATTTCTCCAAACTCACTCCAACTCAGTCCTTTTCATCATTCATCCAGTTATTCAAGAAAGCAAACCAGAATCATCATAGATAATTGTCTCTCTTTTTCCTGTCTGATTTCTTAAGCTATCCAGTGAACTATAGACTCTTCCACAATATTATTAAGTAATTTAGGGCATTAACTAAAAAATACTTGTTTCTGAAGATAATCTTGCCATAGTTTTTTAAATTTTTAAAAATTATCTTTGTTTATTTATTGGGTAGAGACAGCCATAAATGAAGAGGGAAGGGAGCGAGAGACAGAGAGAGAGAGAGACAGAGAGAGAGAGAGAGAGAGAGAGGTCTAACACTGCTTCACCACTCCTGAAGCTTTCCCTCTGAAGGTGAGGAATGGGGGCTTGAACCTGGGTCCTTGCACATTGTAACATGTGCTCAATCAGGTGCGCCACCACCCATCCCCAATAATATTGCCATATTTAGATTTATTTATTTATTTACTTTATTCCCTTTTGTTGCTCTTGTTGTTTTATTGTTGCAGTTATTACTGATGTCATTGTTGTTGGATAGGACAGAGATAAATGGAGAGAAGGGGGGAAGACAGAGAGGGGGAGAGAAAGATAGACACCTGAAGACCTGCTTCACCGCTTGTGAAGCGACTCCCCTCCAGGTGGGAAACCGGGGGTTTGAACTGGGGTCATTATGCCTGTCCTTACGCTTTGCGCCACCTGTGTTTAACCTTCTGTGCTACCGCCCTACTCCCATCTTGCCATATTTTTAAGTGCAGTCACAGAGTATAAGAAAACTTTCTCCAAAAGAACAGATAGCTCCTGTAGGGTTCACAGCTAAACTATGTTTCTTCTTTCAACTCACAGATTATTTCTCATGTGTTCTGGTTGCATTCTTGTGATGCTAATAGAACCAGTCCCAAGCTGGAAAATGCCATGAAGGAATTCTGCAGCCTGCCTCTCCCAGAGAGATCCCACCAGTCTTACCTGATTGGACTCACCCTTCTACACCACTTAGATGTTTACAACTTCACATACATGGCAAGTTGCTGTTGATAAAGTGCTTTTATATTCATAATTTGATATCAAGATATTTGACCGCACACATATGTGCTCTCAGATCCAATAAGGAATGAAACCCATTTATGCAATGTTGGAGGGTTACAACTTTATTTTACAGTTAACAGGGACCATCAGGATCATATTTTGCAAATTTGCACATTCGTAGATTTTAAAAAATAGTATTATTGCCTTACTAACTCTCCATTCAGCTTGTGTATCCAAGACTAGAAATTAAATAGACTATATTTAAGTGTGAAATACAAAAATTATATTATAATCATATTTCTCATTTTGAAGAAAACCTGAAAGCAATACAGATGACCTATGTTGTTGAAACATTATAGCAAATTGGATGAATAGTTTCAGAATTAATTATAAATAATCCCAATTGGAATAATTTATCCCACATCTTTATCTGTTGTGGCTTTTTCACTGATCTCCCTGCCTCTACATTTGCCCCTCCTCTTATTTAAACATTGCCCTAAGCCATCTAAGTAATGTTTTTTTTAAATTTATTTAATAGGCATATAGCTGAATATAGTTCCCACCACCACCATAGATCTATGTCCCTATGCCCAACACCTACAGATGAGCTTAAAAGGTACCCCCCCACCCCCCCCGCCCTGTGACTAACTTTGGTGCAATACTCCAAATCCCGTCCAAGTTTGGCTTTGTGTTTCCATTTCTGTTCTTTCTCAACTTCTGTATATGAGTGAGATCATCCCATACTCATCTTTCTCTTTCTGGCTTATCTCACTTAACATAATTTATTCATGCTCCATCCAAGATGGGTTGAAGAAGGTGGATTCATTATTCTTAGTAGCTGAGTTATATTACTCCGTTGTGTATATATACCACAATTTTCTCAGCCACTTGTCTGTTGTTGGACCCCTGGGCTGCTTCCAGGTTTTGACTAATACAAATTGGGCTGCTATGAACATATGTACACCCATATCTTTTTGGATGAATGTCTTTGACTCCTTAGGATATATCCCTAGGAGAGGAATTCCTGGGTCAAAAGGAAGGTCCATTTCTAGCTTTCTGAGAATTCTCCAGACCGCTCTCCACAGGGTTTGGACTAATTTACATTCCTACCAGCAGTGCAGGAAGGTTCCTATGTCCCCACATCCTCTCCAGCATTTATTGTTGCTGTTGTTTTTGGTGTATGACATTCTCAAGAGGGATGAGGTGGTATCTCGTTGTTGTCTTTATTTGCTTTTTTCTGTCAATCAATTACTTGGAACATTATTTTCATGTCTGTTGGCCTTTTGTATCTCTTCTGTGGTGAATATTCTGTCCATACCCTCTCCCCATTTTTAAATGGGGTCATTTGTTGTTGTTTTGCTAACTTTGGTGAGCTCTTCATATACTTTGGTTCTTAGTTGTTTGTCTGATATATGGCATGTAAAGATCTCCCATTTTGTAAGGGGTCTATTTGGGTGATGGTAAGTCATGTTTCCAAGGCTTAAATTACATTGTATCCCCTTTGCTTGCCACCATCCAATAACTTCCCAGTTTACTCATGTAGTATTCCTAAATCTTATTAGCTGTTCAAGCTCTTCTTGTCTCTAAAATCCCATTTCATACTTGACTACTCTCTGCACTCACAGCTGTTGTGTGGCACTACTCCAAGAGCTGCCTTTCACATGATTTGCAAAGCTATTTGTCTTTACTCAACATTGACCATCTCAATGAGGTCTACCTTAAGCGGCCTATTGAAAAAGCAACCAGCCTCATCTACCTCACTCAAGTCTCCTTTCCATGTTCCATTTTCTTTTCTTTCTTTCTTTTTTTTCATGCCCCGTTTTCTATTGCACTTCCATCATACTACATTTCTTACCTTATACTCTACTTTTTTTTCTATTATTTACTTTCTGCCTATCCTCATAAGGATATTAGCTTTCTAAGGGTCTCTGGTTTTTGAAACATCTCAAATGGCAAGAACTGTGCCTGGCCCATAGAGGAATTTAACAAAAGTCTCCTTAACTAAACAGATGATTATTTTACATAAACCATAAGATGAAATGCATGTGGAGTGAAATGACTAATTGTGCTCATCGAAACTCAGAAGCTTATTTTATAATGCCTCCGCAGAGCTGATATCAAGCCAACTATCTCCTGTTGAGTCTAGTAATTAAACATGTGCATTTGATAAGCAGCAGACCATTTCTAATTCTTTTAAGTATTGCAAATGTAAATAATGGAAAATTTGTCATCATTAGTCAATTTCTTCCACTTCACTAAAGGGATGCTTAGAATTTTGGCAAAGCTAAAAGGAAGTAAAAAAAAAAAAAAAAGAAAGAAAGAAAAAATGTTGATTCTCATTTAGAAAAATCTGATTGCAATTAGTAGCTGGGCTTATGAGGCAGCTTTACTTTTGTGCTATTTCTCTGTTTCTTGGGCTTTGATTTTCAGATCCTTTGTCCTTTGTCCTTTAGTGGGTAGGGTACACCATAGTTGTTGATACATGGACACACTTTCTCATCCCCCCATGATAGGTGTCTGCAAACACTCTCACCCCCAGCTTAGGTCCTTTTCTACCATTGTGCACCAGGGCCCCAAGGCCCTTTCTACTCCCTCATTCTCCAGGCGCCCCAGAGTCCTTTGCTTTGTTGCAGTATAGCACACTCAGTTCAAGTTTTCTTGCGCTTATAAAATTGACCTTTAATTCCTTTATCATGTCAAGAGCTTTCCCAACTCATAGACATGACACATGTTCTTCCTCTACCTATAACCTCTTTATTCTTCCTATGATTCTTTTATTTATTTATTTTACTATATTTATTGGATGGAGACAGCCAGAAATCAAGAGGGAAGGGGGCGGTGATAGGAAGGGGGAGACACCTGCTGCACTGCTTCACCATTCATGAAGCTTCCCCTCTGCAAGTGGGGACCGGGTGCTTGAACCCAGGTCCTTGCGCATTGTGATGTGCACTCAACTAAGTGCACCCCCACACCCACCCATGATTTGTTGTTTTTTTTTCTTTCTTTTTGAATATTGTCTTGGAAATATATCCTCTGTTTTCCTGGCTAAATTCTTCCTTCTCCATATTTCCTTTTATTAACTGGTTGTTTAATACCTAGTCCCCCCATGTTTTTTAGTGGATGTATATAATTATGGAACTGTAGCCACAGTCCATTTCTGTCAACCCAAGAAGAAGCTCTGTGTCCATTTTCATTCATTTCTCACTATGACCCCTATTGTAGACAACTTCTGCATCATTTTTTGTCTCTACAGACTAGTACTTTTTAGACTTTTATATACATTGAGTTATATAATGTGTGGCTTTGTGTTTGTCTTTTTCATTTTTTTAAATTCATATATGTTGTAACATGTTGGATTTTTTCTTTGTACTGCCAAATAGTATTCCATTTTAAAGCTATACATGTCATTTCTTCATTCATGTGACTTGTTCCCACTTTTTGGCAATTGTGAGCAATGTTACTATAGAAAAGCAAAAATCAAGGGTCAGACAGTGGCACACTTGGCTGAGTCTGTACCTTTGCCACATGTTAGCACCCTTATTCAAGCTTAGGCTCCCCTCTTGCAGGGAAGACAATTCACAAGCAGTGAAGCAGGCCTGCAGGTGTCTCTCTCTCCTCTACTTCCCCTCCTCTCTCAATTTCTCTCTATCCTATCAAATAAAATAGGAAAAAAAAAAAAGAAAAAATTGTGGTCCAGGAGGTGGTACAGTGGATAGAATGTGAGACTCTTAAGCGTGAGGTCCGGAGTTTAATCCCTGGCAGCACATGTACCAAAGTGATATCTGGTTTCTTCTCTCTCTCTCTCTCTCTCTCTCTCTCTCTCTCCTATCATTCTTCATGAATAAATAAAGAAAATCTCTTAAGAAAAGAAAGAAATGATAGCTTGGAGCTATGGATTTCTAGTGCTGACATTGAGCCACAGTGATAAATAACCCTGGTGGCAGTAAAAAAAAAAAAATGGAAAAAATTAAAAAGTAAAGTAAAAATCCTGCTACTCTCCACCAAGTTTCAGATGCTACCATGATACCATCCTGACTTCCCTGGGCAGATAACTTCACCAATGTGTCCTGGAACCTCACCTCTCAAGGGCCATACCCCACTAGGGAAAGATAGATACAAGCTTGGGTTAAGGATTGACCTGCTAATGCCCATATTCAGTGGAGAAGCAATTACAGAAGCCAGAAATCCCACCTTTTGCACCCCAGTAAAAATAATTATTACCCATATTCCCAGTGGGGAAGAAATGATTGGAGCAAGATTAACTCTAAACTCCTAATTCCATCAGGACCTGAAAAGAAAAGAGGAAAAAAGGAAGGACATCAGAAATGATAATTGGTGTATATGTGACTTGGAAAAGAAAAGCAGATGAGACCATGGAAAAAATGGGCAAATATTTATAAATATAGACAGACAATTATAGAAATAGTAGTCAACCCATCTCTGTGACCTTTGGAGAATTACTGTAATTATCAGTGCAGGGAATGGGGACACAGAACTCTGGTGGCAGGAACGATTGTGAATTATATCCTTGTTATCTTAAATTTGTTAAAATAAATAACAAAAAAAATCCCACCACTCCCAAAATATGTCTTGGGACAAGGTTAATTTCCTAGGCGTGTCCCTGGAAGGGGAATGAAGATTGTCTTTGAAATAAAAGATCCTCTTAGGGAGGATCTGATCTGTAGAAAGGGTGGAATTCAAATTTATATGTCTTTACTTAATCTTTTACCAGTCTTAAGAGAGATAAATAGAACATCTTTTACTACTTAGTTCTCACTATATTTCCATGGAGAGAGACAGAGAGAGAGAGAGAGAGAGAAGTTGTCTCATTTGGTTTAATTATTTATTCTTTGCCAACTTGTTCAGAGGTCCTAGATCTACTTTCTCCATAGTTGTCTTGGAACCCAAGCAGTTTCCTGACTTTTGCTAGTTCTGTTTGACTCACCTCATTGGGGTATGTGAAAAGAAAATTGCCTTATACCCCCATGAGTTCATCAGAGAATGGATAAATAACCAAACAAATATGAAGCACATTAATAAGAGAAAAAATAAAGAGGAATTAATGAATAAAATGTATAACTTCTATTCACATGGATCAACCTCAGAAATTCTAAGTAATTCACCAGTTGGCCTTAAACATACTCTTAATAATTTTGCTAATGCACAGGACTTGAGAAGAACAACCAATTAGGTAGTTACCAGTATATATATATATATACACATATATACATACATATATGTATGTGTGTGTGTATATATATATATATATATATATATATATATATGTATATATGTAAAGCAAAGACCTGTAAACCTTAAGTCCCACCACTGAACAATCTAGATCCTTCCAAAAATAATGCAGATTGTTTTTGAGATAAAGGAAGATTTTTCTCAAAGATAATCTTAATTTTTCCTCTAAGGCCACTCCTGTGAAATTATCCTTTCGCTAAAGACACATTTCAGTACTAGAAGACTTTTTCTCCACTATTATAAGCACTAAAATACAAATTTTGTGCAGACATGTTTTTATTTCTCCTGAGTAAGTATGTAGGAATGCAATTGTTACAACAATATATAGTAAGTATATGTTTTACTGTTTAATAAACTTCCAAAATGTCTTACTTAGTCCCTTTAGTATTCTCACTAACAGTTCCAGCTTCTCACATAAATTCTTTATTTTTATTCTGCTTCTGTCAGGTCTTTTTCCCTAGGGAAGATCAAAAGCCAGTGGAAAAGATGATGGAACTCTTCATAAGACTAAAAGAGATTCTCAATCAGTTGGCTTCTGGCACTAGTCCGCTGCTAGACAAAATGAGGTCCCTGAAACAAATGCATCTGCCCAGAAGTGTCCCATTAACACAGGTAGAAAAATCATTCAATACTATTCTTCATGGAAAATTCCTTTTGTCACATTAACTTTCATTTGAAATGCGCTCCAGACTCCTGGGCAGAGGACCCCCACCAGTGTGTCCTGGAGCCCCCCTTCCCCAGGTCCCCTCCCCACTAGGGAAAGAGAGGGATAGGTTGGGAGTATAGATCAACCTGTCAACGCCCATGTTCAGTGGGGAAGCCATTACAGAAGCGAGACCTTCCACCTTCTGCAACCCATAATGACCCTGAGTCCATACTCCCAGAGGGATAAAGAATAGGAAAGCTATCAGGGGAGGGGATGGGATATGGAGTTCTGGTGGTGGGAATTGTGTGGAGTTGTACCCCTCTTACCCTGTGGTTTTTGTCAGTGTTTCTTTTTTATAAATAAAACTAAGAAAAAAATAATGAGCTCTAATACATTCAACTACAAGGATAGTACATTGGAAAATGCCACCAACAGAAATACTTTTCTACTTGACAACATTTCTTGTATAAATTGATGAAGTTTAACATTATGCATTTATATTTGGGACAAATGATTTAATTGAATTGTGGAAACCATAAGAATACCCCAAAGTATTATAAGGTTTTCTTTCTATATTGTCATTGGTAGCATTCGTAGCTGATACGATGTAAGTAAACGAAAGATTTATATTTCACAGGCTATATACAGAGGCAACAGAATGAACACACCCCAAGGATCATTTAGTACCATTTCACAAGCTTTGTGTTCCCAAGGAATTACCACAGAATATTTAACTGCCTTGCTCCCCTCTTCCCAGAGGCAAACAGGCAACCGCACAGAGGATATGTTGACTTACAATTTAAGTAAAGAGCAAATTGCTGCCAAGTATGGAATCCCTATAAATACCAGTAAGTGTACTTCAGTATCAACATGGTTATGGAACTTTGTAATTATATGTCTTTGGATCTGAGAAGGTTACTCAGCAGTAGAGAACCTTACATTGAGACCCTGGGTTCAGTCCGTAATCATGTCACCACGTCAGTGCAACAGAGAAACGAAAACCAGAGGAACTCTATGGATTATGAAGTAGTGCTATGCATGCTTGTTCTTGCTCTCTCTTTTCTCACAAAACTAATTGATTGATTAATTTAAAATTAATTACTTAATTTAGTTAAAATTAATTCATTATAGAACCAGGAAAGAAACTCAGAGAGAGATTCCAAATGTAGTCTCCCTCACCACATAGAAAGCAACATATCTGTGCTTTTGATGGCAAATAAAATTAGGTTTTCTCTAAGAATACAAACAGAACATGTCAAGCATTTTACATATATCCATTCAATCTTCACAACAATTCTTTGGGCACAAGCACTACTCTGTCTCCATTTTAACAAATGGGAACAAGATCAAGTCACCCGAAGCATCACCCAGTGTGGAAGGATTGGATCTATGGTTTGAACCATAGATCATAGTTTTCTGCAAAGTCTAGCCTCCTAACCACAACACTAAGAACTTGTGAGTCCTTGCCAACAGATACTATAAAAATATGTCTCCAATCTGCTGAGTTCAATATTTTTCTTAACTTTGTAGAATTAAAAATCTCTATCATACGTAGAGGACTTTGATGAATGCAAAAGAATTACAGATATTAATGGCACATTAGAGTCATTAACTTGATCTAGACTTTGAGATGCAAATACGATCAATTAAATCCTCTTCCAAGTGGTAGCACTTGGTGACTGATTGTATGTATCTCTTAGTAACAGCCTATATATATATATATATATAAAGTGCTAGTGAAGTGGACCTCTTGGAAAACATTCTGAAAAGTTATTTTCAACCTTAGTCACTCACTCATCATGACAAGATGCCATCATTCAGAATGGGCATACTTACTGGGATAAGCTTTCTTGCCCAAGATAGATTTGTTACTTTACTTTCTTAGGTAACAGATACCTCACATTTGTTGATATTAAAAAAAAAAAAAAAAGGAAGTGCTTAGGCATGTCTTTTTGGGGATAGGATAGCTATAATCTTTGTCAGTTTAACATAAGGAAATGATTTGACTACATATACTAACTGGTGTGATTACACTTTTCTTTTCCAGCACCATTTTGCTTCTCCCTTTATAAAGACATCATTAATATGCCCGCTGGACCTGTAATTTGGGCATTCTTGAAACCGATGTTACTGGGAAAGATTTTATATGCTCCATATACCCCCACCACAAAGGCAATAATGGAAAAGGTTTGACCATTTTTAATCAATGTGTTTATCTTGAGTATTATGTAATTTAAAGGAGTCAATTTCCCAGTGTACTTTAGCTGACTTGGATTTCTTTGTAACATACCCACTGTTATCTTTGACTTTCTGAGACTCTTTTTTTAAACTCCTGTGTTATTTGTGTGTGAAGAGTGTGGACTGGGCAGTAACCATGTTGACCCTTGGAAATGGGGTTAGTTGAATCAAGACTTCATTTTAACTTATCTCCAAAAGCAGAAAAAAAAATCCTAAAACTGTCATCTAATTTTTTCAAAGTATGTAAAAGTAATGGCATTGTAAAAATAGTATTAAGTATTATGTAATCAGTTTAAACAAAACAGTCCCTAAATTATAAATTCTTGGCTTTGTATTTGATAGTACAGTTTAATATCTTACTGAGAAAGACAGTAATAGTATGAATAATAGCATTCCATCTCACTTTTCCTCTCTTTCTTTCTTTCTCTTTCTTTCTTTCTTTCTTTCTTTCTTTCTTTCTTTCTTTCTTTCTTTCTTTCTTTCTTAATCAGAGTACTGCCCAACTCTGGTTTATGGTTATACTGGGAATTGAACCTAGGAGCTCAGATCCTCAGGCTTAAAAGCAATTTGCATAAACATTATACTGTTTTCTCAACCCTCTTTCTCACTTTGGAAGTTGACTTTAGTGATTTAAATTACAGTGACATTAAATATACCTTAGATAAAAATGATTAACCTGTGAGAACTCCAGAAAGCATGCTTTTTAAAATTATTTCTTTATTTTTCCTCCAGCATCCATTTATTTTTTATTAGTTATTTAATATTGATTTACAAAATGTAAGATAACAGGGGTACAATTTCACACCTTTCCCACCACTAGAATTCTGAATCCCCAATCCCTCCACTATAGAAGTTCTCTTAAGGTTGTAGATATGGGCTATTATTTCTACAATTATCTGTCTATATTTATATAGATTTGCCCATCCCCCCCCCCCCCGCCATGGTCCCATCTTCTCTTCCTTTCCAAGTCATACATACACCTATAACTACCTCTAAATGTCCCTCCCTTTTTTCTCTTTTCTGGGTCCTGATGGAGTTGGAGTCCAGAGCCCTCTGGTCACTTTCCCCTATCAGTTCTCCCTCACTGGGAGTATGGATCAAAATTACATTTGGGGGTGTAGAAGGTGGGAGTTCTGGCTTTTGTAATTGCTTCTCCACTGTACATGGGTTTTGGCTGGTTGGTCCATACCCCCAACCTATTTCTACCTTTCCCTAGTTGGGTAGGGCTCTGGAGAGGCAAGGTTCTAGGACACATTGATGAGGTCGTTAAGTTAGGTTGGAATGTCTGCAATTTGGTGATTAAAAAGTGGCAATATATAAACCAGGACAAAATAATTAATGAACAGTAACCAAAAATAGGAACAAAGAAGATGAGAATAGGGGTCTTAGGGTGAAAAAGCTAGGATGTCCATTTTAGGCAAGTCCCTAGGGGCCCGCAACTATCATAGTTTTTGATAGCTAACATGGAGTTTTGATAGCTAACATAGTTTGATAGCTAACATGGAGTTGGACAAAAATATTATCTGAGAAGATAGTATCAGAGTAGAGAAAAGGTCTAGAAAGTTGGATTAGGGCAGAGAGTACCTTCCAGTCTTGAAAATAAATCTATGAATAAAATTGTTTAAAAAAATTAATTGTTTACCCCATCCTCCTGATCCAGGTCCCATATATATTTATTTTTAGCACAGGAGCCTTTGTAACCTATAAGTTCTTGTTGATCTGAGCTTGCAGTTCATGGCCATAGCTGGGAGCATTGCAGGCTTCACTTATTTCAGGACCAGTCTTCCTAGAGTGGCAAGGCAGGATGACCCAGCCTCCCTTCAGAGGCTGAGGTGGTCCCTACCATTGTTGAAAAGCATACTTTTGCTGTGGTTATAAATTCACTATAAAGGGTGTGGGAGATGGGAGACAGCATAATGGTTATGCTGACTCTCATGCCTGAGGCTCCAAAATCTCAGGTTTAGTCTCACACACAACCTTAAACTAGAGCTGAACAGTGTGCTGGGAAAGAACAATAACAAAAACTACCACTTGAAAGCTTTTGACCTTATTGGGGGCTGGAGGGGTTGAGTATTTCTGGAAAAAAAATTTATTTTTTTTTACTAACTCCACTTTTTAAAACAATTTCTTAAAATTTCATGACAAAACCACCTTAAGATATCTCTTTTGAAATGTAACAAAAATACTAACAGACCAGATTTGTTTTTGTTCTTTGTCTTTAAGTCTAACATAACTCTGAGGCAGCTGGCGGAATTAAGAGAAAAATCTCAAGAGTGGATGGATAAGTCACCACTGTTCATGAATTCCTTCCACCTGCTAAACCAGACAATTCCAATGCTCCAGGTAGGAAACTGTCCTATCATTCACCTTTATAATAACTACAATTCTTTGAGCTCTTAATCCCCTCCATTATATGAAGGAGATGATTATAACTTAGAACTCATATTCAGCAGAAGTGAACTCTCTTCCAGAGAGAGTAGATTTGAGACGGGACAACAAATTTATCACTGACATTCATAATCATCTTCACCTGTTGAATGGCGCCTTCTCTAATTGCAAGTCAGTCATTTAATGATGCAACTGAAATACAGTGCACACTGACTCAAAAGTATAATTTGAAATTCTTAAAAGATTCACAATTTCTGAAGATAATGCAGAAAAGGATGTTCCAGTTACCGTTGTAATTGGCAATTAAAGATGGAACAGAATCATTAAGAGGCCAGTTGTCAATCAGAGAAGAGAAAACTGCCAGGAATGATGACAACATAAGAATTTAAGAGAGAAAAGCTTGATATCAATAATTATAGCAGGATACACACTAATGCATCCCTAAGATATCTTTGGGGAAAAAAGAATTTAAAAAAATTAATCAAAGTTGAATAATCAAGATGAAAATCAAGGTAACTTTATTAGTACCCAGAAAATAATATCTCAAAATGTATTACTTAATAGTATTTCTACTGTGAAAAGTATGATTCCTTCTAATTTAGACAACTTATTTCTATATATGTATGCAGAACTTCACATTTCAAGCTTTTAATACAAGACCTGGCTTTACCTATTGTGAACCTTAGGTGAATGGTATTTATAAATCTCTAAAATGGGTATTTGATGACCCTTTATCCAGTTCATGAAGATCAAATGGATGAACCATTTGAAAGGACTGACAGTAAAAGGATGCTAGAATGAAAATAAGGCATTAACAGAGTTTTATCTCTGATTTGCACTAGGTAGAGAAGCTCTGATTCAAGATTTTAAAGAATGTGTACGTATTCGATTCTGAAGAACAGTATTGGTTGTCACAGTGTCTAGTAGTAGGATGATAGCACTGAGTGTTAGCAGCCACTCGAGACCCCTCAGCAACCCTGAACTGAGAAAATTAATTCCATTATGTATACTGTGTTAATACATTTTATTCGTAATCAATTATCTTCATCATAGCAAAGCAGAGGATATAAATAAGAACGGGGTAATAAGTGGTACTGAACAGCCCTACAGTCCAAAAAGGAAAACCAATTTCAGCCTAGCTCACATGAAAAATAAGCCATAGATTTACACATAAAATGAATAAACAAGTCTTTATAATCAAGTTGAATTCTCCCCCTTCAACTTTTCCCTTGACCCTTACTAGCTTTGTACCTTAGGAAGATTTTTTTTTTCTTTGCAACCATAGGGCTACTTATTCTTTTTTTTATTGGGAGACTAATGTTTTACACTCAACAGTAAATACAATAGTTTGTATCTAGGAGGATTTTTAAACCTAGTTTAGCATTAACTTTCTTGACCGAGAACAGTATTATTTACCTCAAGGTGTTATCAAAAACTAATCAAGGTTGATTAATCAAGATGAGAAATCAAGGTAACTTTATTAGTGCCCAGCAAATAATATCTCAAAAGTATTACCTAATAGTATTTCTACTGTGAAAGGTATGATTCCTTCTAATTTAGATATTAACTGTAAAAGCCTCTATATTTGAAAGCATTTTTTAAGTGTTTGGTCTTTTCATGGATACATAGCAATTTAAATTATTATCTACTTTTTTCTAAGTTTATGTAATTTCATTTATTAAGTATACAATGATGCTGTAATAATTAACACTGGACTATTCTGATAAAATGAGTCACTCCCACTTGATAGAAAATTCATCTGAAGCTGGGAAAGACTTGCAGAAAGTCTTACAACTGAGTAAAAATCGGGGGAAGAAAATCAGTTGTGGTGTCATATTCATTGCAGATATCATGATTTCTAAAAATTTTTGTTGTTTATCAGTTGTAAAAAATTAAGCTACAAACCACCACAGTTGTCTATAGCGTATCTAAAACATTACGTAGTAGTTATAGAGAAAGCTACTGTTAAATGAATGTAATTTCAAGTGTTGATAATTAAAGTTGGATCTGACCCCTTTAGTATGCTGACCAAGCAAAAGTCCAATCTTTCAAGTTTTTCTCAGTATCTGTGTGGGAGTCTTTGCAAAATCTTTAGTAAACTGATGCCCAGTGGAAGTTACATCATTTCCTGTGGGTGTTAGTAAAGTGACAGTGATAAAAACTGTTTTCTTCTTATATTGATACTGATTCCCTACAATTCATAGAATACTCTAAGGAACCCCTTTGTGCAAGTTTTCATAAAATTCTCTGTGGGACTTGATGCTGTTGAACTATTGAAACAAATGGATGAACTTGGTAAGTCCAGATCATCAAACTTTTTTTTTATTTATTCATTCCCTTTTGTTGTCCTTGTTTTATTGTTGTAGTTATTATTGTTGTTGTTGTTGGATAGGACAGAGAGAAATGGAGAGAGAGAAGACAAAAGGGGGAGAGAAAGATAGACACCTGCAGTCCTGCTTCACTGCTTATGAAGTGACTCCCCTGCAGGTGGGGAGTCGGGGGCTTGAACCGGGATCCTTACGCTGGTCCTTGCACTTTGCGCCATGTGTCCTTAACCTGCTGCGCTACCGCCCAACTCCCTCAGCAAACTTTTATTTGCTATTATGCCAGGCCTGTGAAAAGTCATTGTTCCATTAGAACTTTTTATATTGTTCTCTATTTTATTTCAAGTTCATTATTTTAAGAAAAGTGAAATACCCAGTTGTACAATTACAGGTAGTAATGGTTACTTAAATATTCTGTTAGTTTCAATAATTTGATTTAGTTAATTTCAGTAATTATAATTCAATAATTCTGAATAAATGCAGCTTTTCTTTCTTTTTTTATAAATATTTTTCTTACCTTATTTTAATGAGACATACAGAGAGACAGATCAGAGCACTGCTCATCTCTGGCTTATGGTGGTGCTGGGAACTGAACCTGAGACCTTAAAGCCCCAGGAATGAAAATTCTTTTTCCTAACCATTATGCTGTCTTCCCAGCCCTGCAGCTTTTCATTTTATCCTAGACAGGTTGCAGCAAATAAGAGGATGCTTTCTTTTGCTAATTTGATATTTTTTAAAGAGCCTTTCAGGACAAAGAAAAACGAAATGATTTATTTTTTGCTGCATTTAACATCTTATCTCCACTGGCCTCAATATCACGTGGAGTAACCCAGAATATAAGTGGGTGAGGTCTAAAGCTAGTAAAAAGCTAAACAATGCAATGCTGAGACACAAAAGAAAATAAATCTAAATCAGCATTCAGGGTTGGATCTTACTCTCAGGGTCATTTAAAGGGAACAGCCCAGAGAAGATCAAAGCAAGCTGTCTGATCTTGTGCATTCCCTCTGCTATACCCCACCTTCAACCTAAGGGATACAAGCCATCTAATTCAGTTGTGCCTGATTCACTGTTGCTATGCAACTGGAAGTATGAGGAAGGGATTGAGAGCATAAGAATTTGGCAGCAGTAGAGCAAGTGCCCCTCCTCCTTCTCAGTGCTGCTGGCACATGTAACTAAGGTTATAAACCAGCAGGGAGGAATTATGCCTACATTTGCATTACACACTATTGTATATACTTTATGATAGCCAGCCAAGTTTGATTCAGCAAAGCCATAAGTGGATTTACTCGAAGTATTGTTTGAGTAAGAAACCACTTGAGCAAAACATCTGGAATATACGACAGAATGCTTATATAAAGGTTATCATTTCTAGCTTCGTATGTAGGAAGTCAATTTGAGATTTTAAAATAAGGCTAAAATGAATGTTCAGTGAGACTTGATGTTTATGAAATTGCTTGTGTAACTACTTAGAGTAGCTAAGAATTTAAATGTTGTACTATACTAGTCCAAAATCACAGTTCTGCTAGCATTTCTCAGGAATCCTTCAGTGTGTTAATTTTTGGTGGTCACTGGAGACCATCATTCACCTGCAACATTACTCCTTTATCAAATCTATATCAAGCAAAAACATTTACATCTCAAATTCTAATGAGGAAAGTGTGTAAGAAACTGCCCTCTGGAACTGGAGAGATAGCAAAATGCTATGCAAAGAGCCTTTTGTGCCTGAGGCACCAAAGGTCCCAGGTTCAATTCCCAACACCACCATAAACCAGAGCTGAACAGTGCTCTGGTAAAATAAACAAATAAATAAGCAAGATGCTCAGCGGTGCACTGGGTTAAGTGCACACATTACAGTGTGCAAGGACCCAGGTTCAAGCCTCTGGTCGCCACCTGCAGGGGGGAAACTTCACAAGTGAAGCAGGGATGCAGGTCTTTCCCTGTCTCTTTCCCTCTATCTCCCCTGCCTCTCTCAATTTCTCCCTGTCTCTATTCAATAAGAAAGAAAGAAGGAAAGAAGAAAGAAACTGCACTCTGTGAGAAATTTAGGTTTATACTGAATGATAGAAGAGATATGCTTGCCCTCTGTGAGGAGAGATTTATGATGCTCATAGCTTTCTCAGCATCTATGATGATCAAATCACTGAAAATTTAATTGACCAAGTGATTTATTAAGTTGCAATTTTATATTTACCCTTTGTTGATTTCCTCATAGAGAGTCATGAAATAGAAGAGCAATTAAACATTCTTTCTACCGGAGTAATTAGCTGAAGTAAAATCATGATCATTGTGTCTAGATTAATACAGAGAAAACTTACGTAAGGTCTTAAATCAAACATTAGAATGTTGTGACTATGTGGCACCGATTCTCAGTCTCTGCAGAGATGATCCTGTGGTGCAGTTAGTGAATCAGTAGCTCTACACAGTCTGCCTAAACGCTGTGAAATTTAATTTCTTACATCCACATTCCCCAAACCAATCAAGCATTTCCATTCATTCAAGACTTTCATCTCTAGTTTGTAGTTTCCTTCATAACTATCTATAGGCATCTTTTTACCTTTTTTAACTGGTTAATTAAATTGTAGCAGAATATACTTTCAAATGTACCTGTATCATTCTTTTAACTTAGATTTGCAAGGATGTTAATATTCTTCTGCATGTTTTCTTCAGTCGGAGTCGGGGTACTAAGTCCAGTATTATTTTAATCCTTGATGGTACCCAGTATTTTCAGAATAAGTCCTGCAGCTTCCCATTATCTTTGAAGTATTTTAACACTTAATACTTAACCCCAAATCAGTGCTTTATGTTCTTTCTACTAGAAGCAAAATTCCAAAATTCTTATCTGTTTTGTTTTGCTTCTTCAGATGTTCTTAGGATGAAATTAGAGAACAGCATTGACCTTGTTGATCATCTCAACACGCTCTCTACTCTGACAGTAAATATTTCCTCCTGTGTGTTGTATGATCGTATACAGGCAGAAAAAACCATAGAAGAAATGGAGATCAAGGCTCAAAAGCTGTACAAAAGAAATGAGCTCTTTGGAAGTAAGTGTTATTCCACTAGACTTTGAGTTTCTCTTTGTAGTAAAATTGGTCCACTTCTTCCATCACCTTTTTCATCCAGAACTTGGAAAAGTAGTCAGAGCAGGGACATTCACTGTCCCCTCTGAAGTCCTTACAAATGAAAATCTTTCATGTGGTGAACCGATTCTGTTTGTCTGAGGATCCATCCAAGTATGTGCAGTGTTCTCTATACATTTAAAATCAAGACAGAAAAGGATTGCTTCACTAAGGGGTGAAGTTGAGTCCATCCTCATAATCAGTCCAAATTATTCTTTTTAGAGTGTGTGTGTGTGTGTGTGTGTGTGTGTGTGTGTGTGTGTGTGTGTTTAATTTCAGTAAGTGGCTTAGAGTGATATATTTAATCTGGGCACTTAGTTTGTGATTATATTCTCAAAGTCCTGCTTTGAGTTTCTCCAGTTGTCACTTCCAATTAACCAACCACCTTTTCTATAAATTGGGAGCCTGAACTTGCTGTCACATTACTAACTCAGTTGCCTGTTTGGCTGCCCCCAAAGCATCCCCTCTAAACAATTAATAATGTCAACCACAAAGTAACCTTTCTACTATTGTTCCCATTCTATTTTTAGGTGTTATTTTTAAGCTCCCATCTAAAAGAAGCCTGCACAGGGGCTATGACTCTGAAAGTGTCTCTCTTCCTCCTGTTGTAAAATACACAATCCGCATGAGCCTCAAGACTGCACAGACCACAAGAAGCATAAGAACCAAGATTTGGGCCCCAGGACCACACAACTCTCCCTCACACAACCAGATCTATGGCAGGGCTTTTATTTACTTGCAAGATAGTATTGAAAGAGCTATTGTAGAATTGCAGACTGGCAGGAACTCCCAGGAAATAGCAGTCCAGGTCCAAGCAATTCCTTACCCCTGCTACATGAAAGACAAGTAAGTCTCCACATTAGGAACCCTTTGTAATAATTGGTTTCTCATCAGAGAACTCATTTCTGTTTATTCATTCATTCTGTTTATTATTCTGTTTATTCATTCATTCTGTTTATTCATGTCAAGTGTAAGGAATAAAGTTCAGTAAACATTTGTGGGGAGATTGTTTTCATGAAAGGGTCTGCACTGTAGGACATGGATTCATTCCACTGTTCACTATTATCAAAATAATGATAAAGAGATCCATGTTTTTTTTTTAAATGTTTATTTACTATTTTCCCTTTTGTTGCCCTTGTTTGTTTTTGATTTTATTGTTGTTGTAGTTATTATTGTTATTGATGTTATCCTTGTTAGATAGGACAGAGAGAAATGGAGAGAAGAGGGAAGACAGAGAGCGAGAGACAAAGATAGACCCCTGCAGACCTGTTTCACCGCCTGTGAAGCGGCTCCCCTGCAGTTGGGGAGTTGGGGACTCAAACCGGGATCTTTACACCAGTCCTTGGGTTTTGCGCCAGATCCATGTTTTCTTTATCACAGTTCTTAGCTTTCTAAACACCTTGACCCTGGAAGACAGAGACAAGGACTCCAGACCTGAGAGCAGTGCTGTATGAGTTTCATGGCACCCACTCTCTGATCAAATCAGTAGTAAAAAAAGATAATCCCCAAAATGTCTCCAAATTCCCACTTGTAAAAATCTGTGTGTGCTTAGTGGGTCACTTTTAATGAGAAAATTTGGTAGAGTACACCATGGATAACGTTCTAAGTTAAACATTATGCCATCTGACAGCCTTTTCTATGTCCGATTACTCCACTGGCTAGGAACATTGATCTAAAATGATTTTGCTAAATGAACAAGAAAAGCCAAGATCATGCTTTTTTTAGACAATTGAGTCAGAGTGTTCAGAAAATCTGCTTGCTGGGTAGCTCTCAACAGCTCCCTTACTCTGACCACAATGAAAAAATAAGGTCAGAAAACTGTTTTTTTAAGCTCATCTGCCCCCACAAAAGCTGGAGGCTGAGTATTACCTCAAAGGGATGCTACTTGTTATTCCACCCAGTTATTGCATTTCATATGCAATTTGGACGATTTGGAGCTTTCTTTTTTTTTTTTTTTTTCTGTCTATTGATCCCTTGGTCTCCCTTGACTGCTTCAATAGCTGTAGATAAGATATGGTTATGTAAACCATGTGCAGCAGTAATATAGAGAGACAGGGGAGCATTCCATCAGTAAGTAGGTCAAGGTTATCTGCTTGTTGTGGAGGTCAATTAGGATTTTGCTGCCTGAAACATATGTGAACTCTCCCAACTGGAATAGCTAGTAAAAACTTGTGGATTCTCTTGAATGAGAAGTCTCACTTGTTTTCCTTTCGCATGTTTTAGTGTGGAGGGGGGTGGGTATCAAGGTGTTTAAGAGAAAAAGTAATTGTACGGTGCAGTCTTTATGGAAGGATGATCATGATGTCTTATAGACACGTATAACTTACTTGTTGCGTGCAAATGCTTTTGCACATTTTTACTTCATTTGTTTCACACAAAAAACTCACAAACAAGAGCAATATTACAGCCACATTTTTCTACAGAAAAAAATGACTTCCAGAAGGTTATATAACTTGACCTAAATTGTGTAGCTGGCACTGTGTTGGCTCTTTAATTAAAAGACCAGAATTTTCTTTTTTATACTTGTATACCAGACTGAAAGCACACATTCAGTGGGAAGACACATTGCAGAGGATTCGTAATTAATGAATGAGGATTCCTGCCTAATTAGTTGTACAGCCAGAAATATTATCAATGTGGACCTGCACTAAGACAAAACTCATGCAATAGATATTCTTTAATTGCTTAGCCCAGGCACTTTCCCAGGAACCTAGACTGCATATGGCTCTAACCATTACTCTTCTCCCACCGAAGCAAACTTCATAGCTCTGATGGTGATAACCTTTTTCATTCTGCACTGATAGCAAGTGATAGTGATGTCACGCATCATTAGTAATTCACCATTTGTATAGGTTGTTTGAAGGGAATTTTTTAGTCACAAGGACTAACAAGGAACTGGCTTTGAATTTCTTCTCTAAGTGAAAACTTCGGTAGAGGACAGCATGCATAATAGATAATCTTTTAAGTTTCTTTCATTGAAAATTTCTTACTACCTTTGCCTAAGCCCTTGCTCAGATAAGGTATCTAGTATCAGAACCACAGTTCTCAAAGAAGGGTCCCTGGACCATCAGTATTAGTACCACCAGGAAAGTTACTTAAAATGAAGATTCTTCACCACAGCACAGATAAAATAAAATCAGAAGCCTATGGATTAGCTGTATTTTAATATACCCTTTAAAAAGGTGATTCTGATGTATGTCAACTTTGAGGAGCACTGCAATTGAACTTGTCATGGACAGGGGCATTCAGGGATGTATTTGGGGTATAATACGTCTTGTTGTTTAACATATTAATAGAAGAGACATTTCTATATTGTATGAGAAACTTGGCCTGGAACATTACTTTGAGGAATCCAGGTTCTTTATCTGCATTTTAAATCAAAGGTTTTGAGCCTTATGTTATTTTATTTTGAGGAATTTAGATTAATAATAACTATAAGTTTCTGAAGAATAAATAAATATAGTAATTTGGGAATATAGAGGTTTTAGCTAGATAAACCAATCATCATCTTATTTTAAATCTTCCTTTTGGGTAAGAATTTAGTTTAGACAAAATAGTTTGAGTTTTGCAATTATATTTCTGTAATAATTATTTCTCTGGATAGGACAGAGTCAAACATACTTTAAGTTATATACCAATGCTATCTAATAATCTAGAGCTGTTTTTCATCACTTTGTACAATTACAACAAGAAAATCATGGATCTGACACATTTTAGGAATAAAGGAATAATATTAATGATTATTCTCAGTTTCAAAACTGAAATATAATTTCAAAAATAAGAGGAGATAATATTTATATATTACAATCTGCAAGTATAAATATTCTTTTTTCTTTTCTTTACAGCTTTTTAACCAGTGTCTCTTATTCTCTTCCAATTGTGCTCATGGTTGCCTGGGTTGTATTTATAGCAGCATTTGTAAAAAAGCTTGTGTATGAGAAAGATCTTAGACTTCATGAGGTATGTTGGAAATATCATCTCATTTTGAATTTGCCATATTTGTATAATAATTAATTACTATAATTTTTTATCATGCCTAGGAAACCCAGAAATCCTGACCTATATATTGTGAACTAGATAGAAACATGTGAAGAAGCAATCTCACCTCCCATCGTTATTTCTCCTATGTTTTGTCTGCCCTGGGTATTCCTTTTCCCATACCTCCCCAGGTAGCCTGGGGAAAGTGGTTGGCTCAGGGTTTGACAGAGGGAAGACAAAATAAATATTGTATTAATAAAGAAAAAACATATTTTGTAAATGATAAAGGAAGTTGATACGGTAATATTTTGTTTTCCCGAAATGTTAAGTAGAAGCTATTTTAGAAGCTCTTCTGAAAATCAAAGGTTGATTGCTTCTTATTAAAAACCTAGTACAATTTAGTATCATTAGAGTAACTTTTGGTGAAGAAATTACTAGTAATACCCAGGATCAAAGAGAGTATCCATAGTAATAGTAGTAACTTTTAACACAAAAAAAAGATTGTTGCCATAATGACTAAATCAGAACAAATGAGGACAGAGATATTTTAGGGAAAGTTGTAGACATAGACATATGGTTTGTTTTAGTTATTAAGAAACAAATTCTCTTCCTAACATACCTGTCTCTTTCAATTACCTTTACCTCTTTAGCCTGCTGACTCATGATTTGCATATCGAGAATTTCCCATTGTGTTATTGCTTTGGTTTATAATATAATAGTTGAAGACAGGACTTGAGATGTAAATATCATCTCTTATTAAGCGTATTCTTCATTATTATCCTACATCCAAAATCTTTGTTTTTAGAATTTTTGAAAAAACATTATGTGATTATTGATAGAAATTATTTTAACTGTTCATCCTGGAGTGAGTCCATTCTTATACTTACTCACAAAGTTAAAATGAAAATAAAAACACTGAAACATTTCAAATCTGGGGCAGGGCTGACAATCTGAAATAATGACCCATTAGTTGACTTAGACTTTTCAGATTTATTTTGCAATGATTCTAGGCTAGTGATTATTTCTCCTTACAAGGTATAAATTACTTTTTATATTTGTATTAGAACTACACCAGTTTCTAAGGATATCCTAGAATTTGATCCAATACTTTTTACCTTCTCTGGTCAAATTCTCTGGTTGATCCTTACAACTGCTTTTTTTATATTTCACTTACAGTTTGATAAATGTCTCATCAGCTAGTTTGAGCCCTGTTGAATAGGGGATAGTGTGTAGTGGTTTTGTAATTCCAGTTCAGAATCTTCAATCCATGCCTCAGACCATAATTTTGATTGCTAACTTGTACCTTAAATTTCTCTTTTAGTCTCCTGGTACTCAGAACTAAATCTTCACAGATTAAAGAAAAATCTTTGAAGTAGAAAACTGATAGATTGAATTTCTCTTACCTAGAGTAACTGTCTGCCTTTATAGAATCACTTGTGGTAGAAGCACACAGTAATTTTAAGTATGTATGTACACACATGTATAATCCACTTGCATATCCATAGATTAATTACTTAATGTTAATTCAATACACAGTATTTATAATGATACACATTATTGAGTGAAAATAGTGTTCTACATCTGTTATGTCACAAAAATAAAAACATAATGAAGAGACTTTTCTTTTTTATTTTCTTTTTATTGATTTTTATTTTTATTGCCACCGGTGTTACCATTCTGGCTTGGTGCTGACACTACAAACCCACCTCTCCTGGCAGCCATATTTTTCCTTTTTTAAAATTTTCTTTCTGTTTTATTTGATAGGACATAGAGAAACAGAGAGGAGGAGAGATAGAGAGCCAGAGAGGAAGAGAGATGCCTATAGACCAGCTTTACTGCTCATGAAGCATTCCCTGCAGGTGGGGAGAAGGGTGGGGGCTCAAACACAGTCCTCTGCGCTTGGCAACGTGTGCTCAACTGGCCCCTGAAGAGACTTTTCTAAATTGAAAATATGAGATACATTTTTATGGTAAACCAGTTTCTGTTTTGTCACTCTGTCATCATTTTACAGACACCACTGGATCTTGAGGTCAAATCACATGGTGGAAATCACTGAACTTGAGATCAGAGAATCAGACTTTTGAGACTGTCAGTTCATATTTACAGAGGCCCAGTCCCTTAAACTGCACACTCTTTTACCATCATTCAGATCTGTAGCTCCAGAATGTTGTTCACTTACTGCCAGAACTGCAGAAATGTTCAATTATGATCTTTTATCAATTCTAAGATAATGATGTTTTTCTTCACATTTCAAAGCTTCTGAAATCGGGAGGCACTGGGTGCCATTATTTAATAGTGTTTTTGCTTTCTTGGGAGCATGTAAAGTAATGACATCTTGAAATGAGATTCAAAATAATATGTCCTAACATTCATTTTAAAGATGAAAACACTGAGCCCAGAGACTAAGAGGTGACTTGCTGAAAACTACAGAGGTGGTGAATTATAGATGTGGGTATAAAATTCAGTGCTTTGATGGCCAGCTACTTTGTTTCCCATACTATAACTGCCTCCCTTCAGACAATCTTATTTTAGAGAAAGATTATACAGGACTTTGCAAAGTTATGCTGGATAATATCATGTATGACCAGAAACTCAAAACCACTTTTTATAGTTTTTATTATTAGTGTTTAATAGTAGCTCATAAGATTATATAAATCCACACTTATACAAGGTACATACATCACCACACCCTCCACCAAAATTCCATGCCTCCATAGTTACCATTATTCTCACAAGGTTTGTCAAAACCACTTTTTAATTATTTAATATTTTGTTATCAAAATATATTTTAATATTTGATCAAGTCTAAAGTTGCCATTCTTCCTTCCCATTCCTATTAAATTAAAAAAGGTAAAAAAAGGAAAACATTTTACCTTATGTACTTTTCAAATGTAGACAAGGAAACCTAATTAGTTGCAATTTCAACAAAGCCATTAAGCCCTGACCTTGTTATGCTCTGACTACAGTGAATTCCTGTAATATAATAAATGAATTCACACAACTACTAATACCTTTTAAGTTTGTTTACAAAGTTAAAATTTTAGTTAAAAATCCATTTCACAGTGCTTTCTGATTAGGTTTGCTCTGCACTTCTTTAAACAGTGGTAGCATCAAACCTGTAAAAAGCTAGTTTGTAACACATAGAAATCTTCTTTTTCATATTAATTTCTTGATCCATGAATTGGTTTCCATTATTTGACATAATAATTTTGTATGGAACTTTTCAGTGCTCATATCCAGTTGAAGACAAGATTTGGATATGTTCTCTTTAAGTTCAGACAGGTAACCTAATATTTCTATGGGGTATTGAATGTTACCAAGAGTTAGGCAATGCCTTTTAGTGCTTTAGTGCTTCCCTTTGGACAAGTTTTTATGCTTTCATAACATATACCTTATATCCCATTAGTGGGAATTTGGAATATTCCAATTTATGATCACAACATCCTTTATAATTTACCTAAAATTGAATATACATGTCTACAGTTAAGGGAATTTTAAAATTTTAGGCAAGAAATATTATTATTCCATATGACTTAGTACTTGACATTCTTGTTGAATTGAATGAAAGCACTGATGTCAAGTAAATGTATGAATATTTATTATTTCTTAACTTCCTTTGCTTGTGGTAACACATTTAAACAAATTCTTATGGAATTGCTTTTTTCTCATTATTTTTGCCCCTGACTTTAACCACTGTACAAAGGTGTTTCTCTGGAACACATTTTACCAGTTTTCTATAAATTACTTTAGCAAGTTTGGGAGATTCAAAAGAAGTTACTATTTCATCAGGAAGCTGGCACCTCACTTCTGCTACCTTGGGGAGGAATTAACAACATCCAATAAAGCATAGCCAGGCGTTCTCTGAAGTCTGTGCTCCATCAACAAGTCTGATCTTGTTTATTAGAACAAAGTTAGCAGCATATCTGGATAATTTATGGACGACTAGCATGTTATCATTGCTCTTTGTCTTCATGAATAGCAGCTGTTCTCCTCTTAGCATAAAACCCTGAAGTTTAGCACTGAAGTCGCTTGTTGGAATGTTAAGTAGCCAATACTTTTAGAAGCATCCAATTTATCTGTTTCAATCCAAAGCAGTGATCAGCAGCTAATGTTCACCAGCTCTTGGGTACATAAATCTGATCCTGTGTCCCAGAATTTTCAAAATTTTCATGATGAATACTTTGAGTCCTGATGTTCAGGTTTTCCAAAGTATCTTTTAACAATGATGTGAACTGATTTTTTTTCTAGACATATAATTATTTTTTATTGCAGCTGTAAATAGGAAAGGGTGTGTGTGTGTGTGTGTGTGTGTGTGTGTATAAAATTAAATTTAATTCATACTCTTGATAGTGTCCTGGGAATTTTCCACTCACCTTGAGAAATATATTGACACTATGCCCCAAATACCTACATTGCTATGGGGGTTTTGTTTGTTTGTATGTGTAAATCACATACAATTAGGTGATGAATATTAATTTAGGGTTGATATTCCCATGACTCCCCATTTGATTATATTCAAATAATCATAAATTCACAAAATCATCTCATAACATAAATAGCTAGAAAGGCAAATAAAAATAGCTAGCATGTCATGATCATTATATCCAAATAGGTGAAAAATATGAAATTCGGTCACTGTACATGTCATAGTAACTTCCTCAAATGGGGAATGAATTTATAAAATAACATCTGTGAGTTGTTTTCTTTTTTTAAACATCAAAATGAGAAAACCTTCCACAGCAAATCGTCATTCTGTGCTGATCCACACCTCCACTGTATAAAAACATAGGTTGAGCCTCTGCTGTAAAGGGTGAAAGGGACTGGGAGGAGAGGAATGGCAGGGAAAGAAGAGGATGAGGGAGAGGGAGAGGGCAAAGTTAAGAGGAAAAGTCACAGGCTTTTTCTTGGTGGTGATTAGTTTTAGGTCCATAGCTTAGACTGTTGGAAGTCAGGTAACTGTCGCCATGGTAACACAGGAGCAGCAGAGTTACCAAAATGTGGTAAGTTTCACAGGTAGAAAGCAAAATTCACTATTTTGCTTGTTGAGCAAATGATCCTGTTTTCTGTCTTTGTTTTTCTTTTTTCAGGACAAGTTCTTAATAGACTTGGGGATGGGGGTGGGCAGTGGAAAGGCAGACCTAGCATTGCAAAGTCTTAATTTTACAAAACAAAATGAAAACCTGGATTATAAGACAGTTACTGTAACATCTTTCATTCTTTAAAATGTGGGATCATGTATTCGTAAGTTTAACATTAATCATGAATTGTTAAAACTAGAAGCCAGGATATTCATGTTCCCCCAAAGCACAACATGTCACCAAATTCAAAACATCCAACATCCAGGAGTCTGTACTTCTTTCAAAATCCTTTTGAGTTCATGCACAAATACAACACATTGGACAGTCATTCTACTTGGGTAGAATATTTTAACCACTAGGGACGTCACTGAGTTATTTAAAAAAATATCAGTTGAGAGAGCAGTGCAGATTATTTGAGATACATAAACTTCATTTTGGGGGTACAAATATCTTTTTGGAAAACAAGGGGAATAAACCCTGAATTAAAACTGCCAGCCTTTGAATACACTATGACAAAAGACAGAAAGTATTCCTTCAGATTTTCATGTTTGAAGTTCCTAAGAATTAGGTGTATTCTACTTCTCTTAGGAACTTGAATATTGATTGAATTGTTCATTAATGTTTCATTTTAAAAAATGGAGTTCTATATGCCAATTTCGGCACTGAATTTGAAACAAACCACGCTTTTATCAAAAGCTTGAAATATTCACTACACAAATGTCAAATTTATGTGGCAAAGCTCTTCAAGGAAAGCCATAAATTTTGATGCTCGCTTTTAAATTAATTTAATCTGGAGATATTTTTGCTGCAGGTTACAAAATGGAATTACAAAACAAGAGACAAAGAGTTTCCCCTTCTAATGGGACTCTAGGAGCACACAGCCTAAGATGGGCTGGTATAAATTGTCTTATTAATTTCACATATGGATTTGCACAACAAATCCATAAATCATCAAAGTGCCTAGTTCCATATATGTGAAGAGTGTTATAGACATTTTGACATGATACAGGAATGCTTATTGAAACATCTGCTTTTTCTTTCCTTTTTTTCCCCAGTACATGAAGATGATGGGTGTGAATTCTTGCAGTCATTTCTTTGCCTGGCTTATCGAGAGTGTTGGATTTTTACTGGTTACCATCATCTTCCTCATTATTATACTCAAGTTTGGCAATATTCTCCCTAAAACAAATGGGTTCATTTTGTTCCTGTATTTTTCGGACTACAGCTTCTCAGTTATTGCTATGAGCTATCTTATCAGTGTCTTCTTCAACAACACCAACATTGCAGCTCTCATTGGGAGTCTCATCTACATCATTGCCTTTTTCCCATTTATTGTTCTGGTTACAGTTGAGAATGAGTTGAACTACGTATTAAAAGTATTCATGGTGAGTCTCCTGTCCCAACTCAGTTGCCACTGTATCTAGAGAATGGATCCCTTCTTTCAAAATTCAAACATACAAACTGAAAATGCATTTATATTCATTTAAAATTTCAGTAATAGCGACATAAGCTCAACTGTCCAAGTGATAATTAGGGTTTTTTTTCTGGCTTACTATGTTTCCTGTAAGATTATGAAGAGGAAAGCTTTTCCCCATGTCTTTTTAAAACTATAATATGTGATGCTCTTGAGAAATAGGTTTTGAAGAAAGAATAGTTTAAATATCATCTGTCATCTTTTAAACACCATCAAGAATTCTAAATTCTCTCTAATCTAATTCCCTGATTTAGATTCTCTATTATTGGCATTTTTCATATATGAATAATTCTTATGGTTTCAGTGACATAGAGGATAATTTACCAGTTATAGTACATGCACTGGCAGCACAGAATCAGGTTTGAGTTCTTCGCTATGTTTAAAATTCAAATGTACTAAATCAATTTTAAGAATTTTCAAGAAAGAGTAAGATTACTAACTGAAAATTGAGAAGCAGACACAAATCTTATCATTATTAGAGTAGCATGAAAACTTTCTATTTTATTCATGAGAATAGAAAGTGATAGGTAATAGTCACTGTTACCTACCATTGATAATGTAAGGTTTAGATCTTTTTTGTTGTTGTGCTTTTACCAGAGTGCTGCTTAGCTCTGGTTTATGGTGGGACCTCTGGTGCCTCAGACTTCAAACTCTGTTGCACTGTTGCTATCTTCCTAGCTCTAGATTCTTAAAATGTTTAACAAGTTGCTTTATAAGTCTTTGATAGTTTCATATGTAGTATTTATAGTGCCTGAAATCAGTGTATAAACACATCTCCTAGCCCATAGTACTTCACTTGATTTTAGTCCTAACATTGCATTACCCTGTAATTATCTATTTTATGAACTGATGAGCAACATTTACGTTCGGAATATATAGTCATATTTTTAACAAATCTCCAAGTTACAGTTTTTCCATTTTTGTTTCCTTCCATTCCCTCTCATTTTTAAAATATGCAATTTATTTAATTATTGGATAGAGATAGAGTGAGCTTGAAAGGGATAGGGCAGATAAAGATGGAGAGAGATACCTGCAGCACTGCTTCACCACTGGTAAAGCTTCCAGCTTTGTAGGTGGGAACTGGGGACTTGAATTTAGGTCCTTGTGTCACCACCTGTCTACTATTCACTCTCCTTCTGTGACAGACACAGCATGTGTAACAAGGGGCCTCTGTATTTTCAAGCACTTAGAGAATTTGTGTTAATCTTATCCACATATGTATCCAAAGTTTTCAGAATGCTGAGGTTTTTCTTGCTGAGATGGAGGAAATGAGCAAGAAGTCTCCATGCTCTTTTTTTTCTTCACAGAGTCTGCTGTCCCCAACAGCCTTCAGTTATGCCAGTCAATACATCGCACGATATGAGGAGCAGGGTATTGGTAGGTTCGCTTTCATTAACGCTGGATCTTCTCTTTCCCTACTGCAATGTGTTTCACAGAAGGATAAATCTGTGTGTTGACTTTTCAGGTCTTCAGTGGGAAAATATGTACAGTTCTCCAGTTCAGGACGACACCACCTCATTTGGTTGGCTGTGCTGTTTTATCTTGGCTGACTCTTTTATTTATTTCCTGATTGCCTGGTATGTCAGGAACGTTTTTCCAGGTACAAACATGCTTTCTACACACACATGTTCTCTTCAGTGTTCACCACTTCAAGTTTATTAGTATCTGCTTCCTATTGTTTGACTTATCAGATATAATATTTAAGAAGATATACTTATCCTCTCTAGCTTGTGGCTAGGAAAATGGTTCAATTGACAGAGCATTAGACTTGTATACCATGCTCTTTTGAAAAGAAAGGCTGTGGGGTTTTTTTTGATAGGACAGAGAGAAATCGAGAGAGGAGGGGTAGACAGAGACACCTTCATACCTGCTTAACCGCCTTTGAGTGACCCCCTTGCAGGTGGGTAGCTGGAGTGTTTGAACTGGGATCCTTGCGCCATGTGTGTTTAACCCTCTGTGCTACTGCTCAGCCCCCGAAAGGCTGGTTTTTTTTTTTTATTTAAGAGACATTAACAAAATCATAGGATGGGGGGGTACAAATCCCGCCACCCGATCTCCATAACCCATCCCCTCCCCACTAGCTTTCCCATTCTCTATCCCTCTGGGAGCATGGACCCAGGGTCGGTCGTTGTGGGTTGCAGAAGGTGGAAGGTCTGGCTTCTGTAATTCCTTCCCCGCTGAACATGGACGTTGACTGGTTAATCCATACTCCCAGTCTGCCTGTCTCTTTCCCTAGTAGGGTGGGTCTCTGGGGAAGCAGAGCTCCAGGACACATTGGTGGGGTCTTCAGTCCAGGGAAGCCTGGCCGGCATCCTGACGGCATCTGGAACCTGGTGGCTGAAAAGAGAGTTAACAAAGCCAAATAAATTGTTGAAGAATCATGGACCCAAAGGATGGAATAGTGGAGATAAAGTGTTGGGGGGTACTCACTGCAAACTCTAGTGTACTACTGCTTTCAGGTATATATTTGCCCTGGTTTATGGATACGTGTGGACATATGCTCTCTCTCCTGGTCTATATCTAGGTTTTGGGACTATGTTAGGAAGTGAACCAACCACCTGGGATGGAGTTAGAGAATACTATGAAAGGAAAGGTCTCACTCGAGTGATGAAGCTGAAGGGTTGTCATTCCACACCTGAAGTCTCTGGACCCAGTCTGAAGTGAAGCTTGCTGGGGTGGCACTCGTTATGTTGATTAGGTTGCGATCAGCGGATGCAATATTATTTGATAAGAATTGGGAGCAGCATACTGGAAAGTGGACCCTACCCTAGGGTTCCAGGACTGGGGGAAGTTTAGGCTCTATAGTGGAAATGTGAGGTTCCTGCTGTCTTAGAGTTCAAGAAGACAATGGATAGTTATTGTTAACATCACATTATTTGGTAATTGGTTTAACTTTGAAAAGTCCCTTTGTTAGACATACAATCAATTTTCCCCCCTCTCATATTAATTAAATAGTGATTTATATGACTGCAATTTAATAGGTGTGTACATAAACACCATTCCCACCACCAAAAGATTGTGTCCCATCCCACCCTCCACCCCCGCCGGCCCAGGAAGCCGCATGTCCATCCTCCCCCTCACCACAGGGTTTTTACTTTTGTGCCCTAAAGGCTGTGTTTTTAACTTTACTTTGGTAGCTGAGACCACTCTTTAGTGTTATGTAAAATAAGAAATGGAAATAATTCCTGAACAGTGCACATTTTTTAAGTTTCTTTTTTCTAATAATCAATTTTTACTAGTTATTTATTATGAGAGAAAAAGAACGAGAGACGGGATAGACCAGAATACTGTTCAGCTCTGATTTAGATGGTGTCAGGGATTGAACCTGCAGCCTCTGGGGCCTCAGAGATAGAAGGTCTGTGTTCTAAATGATTATTTCCATGCTGCCCAGTTGTTTAGCTTCTGATAACAATGTTCTTATCAATAAATGATTATTTTTTCTGATTCATTTTTATTACAGGGACATATGGTATGGCAGCTCCGTGGTATTTTCCAATCCTTCCCTCCTATTGGAAGGAGCGATTTGATTGTGCAGAAGTAAACCATGATAAAATCAATGGCCTTATGTTTACAAATATTATGATGCAGAACACCAATCCATCTGCCAGTAAGACAAGTAGGTCAACAACATATTGAAGAGAAGTGTTATCAAATGTTCAGGACTTGTGATTTTAATTATGGTTTTCTAAATAACAGAATTGTCATCATTTTAGTCATGGATGAATATGTCTTTGCATATATGTTTAGACTCTTAAGGAAATTAAATTGTGGCCCTTTCTAGGCTCATTACCTCAGTTGGTTAGCATATGGCACTAATTAGGCCAAGACTACAGTTCCCTTTGTGGTCCAGTTAGACTCACACAGAGAAAAAATTTGTTCTTTGGCCACGGTCCGTACCCTCAATTTCAACCATCTGTTATTAGTCACAAAAAAGAGACATGTAATAAGTAGATAATTTAGCATAAGCTACCATTAACACTGGAAAAATGAGCTCAAAGTTTCCGTCTTACTGACATTGAATAGTCACATTTTTATCTAAGAAGACCTTCTGTAATGCCTGATGAAGTTGCAGAGAGTAATTAGTGAACAGGATTCCATAAACCTAAGTAATTCTAGTAAATCTTCTTATGGTAATATACATACATAAGTTAATTCCACAATTAATATCATCATATCCAGGTGGAGGCAAATGCTCAGATGTGTCATGGAACATTTGAGATCTACTAAATGAGAATCCAGAAATTTAACTGTATTCTGGAATTAGTGTGCCACTTTGCCCGGTGTAGGACACAGGCTTGAGCATGGCCTCTACCACACTGAAGGAAGCTTCAGTGCTGTGATCTCTCTCTCCCTCTCCTGCTCCCCTCCCTCTCTCAGAGAGAGAGAGAGGTGCATAATATAAACCTTAGAGATCATAGTTCCCTACTCGCATTCATTTTTTAAACAAGGAGAAGGAGGCTATGCATGCCTCAATTTTCCTTTTACTTGAATTGTTATTTTAGGATGAATATTTGATAAAGGAAAGCTTGAGCTTTATTTTATTGTTTTTTGAGCTTATAACTCTTTTCTTGATTTCTCACTAGGTCCTGAGTGCATGTTCCCCTCAAACATTGAACCTGAACCTAAAGATGTCACAGTTGGTGTTGCCCTGCATGGAGTCACAAAGATCTATGGTTCAAAAATTGCTGTTGACAACCTCAATCTGAACTTTTATGAAGGGCATATTACTTCATTGCTGGGACCCAACGGAGCTGGGAAAACGACAACCATGTATGCTTCCTCTCAACACTGATTCTCATAGAAACATATTACTTGCTGTGCCTTTTCATTCACAAAAAGATAGTTGTTTAATCTCCCAGAAGGATAAAAATAGCACAACTTGTATCCTGCAGAGTGTAGTCTAAGTCAGAGGTTCCCAGCTATAACATTAGGAAAAGTCAGGTCATGTACTACTGGTGCTGATCTACCTAGTACTTTTTTAAAAAATGGTTCTTTAGTATCATTTTTTTTTAAATGGGCAAGTTTTTCTGATATCTTAAATAGTAGGGACTTCTGATAATGTTGATTTCACACAGCATAGGAAACATTGGTTGGGGGTTGTTATTGGTGATTATTCTCTCTTAAGACTTTTATCTTTAAGACTTTCTTTTCTTTCTTTTTTTCCCTTCCTTCCTTCCTTCCTTCCTTCCTTCCTTCCTTCCTCTCTTTCTGTCTTACTTTCTTTTATTTCTTTTATTTCTTTTTTTACCAGAGCACTCATCAGCTCTGGTTTATGGTAGTGTGTGGGATATAACCTGGGACTTCGGAATCTAAGGCATGAGAATGAGTCTCTACCCTGCACATTATTTCCCTTCCTTTCCCTTTCCCTTTCCTTTTCCCTTTCCCTTTCCCTCCCCTCCTCTTCCCTCCCCTCCTCTTCCCTCCCTTTCTCTTCCTTTCCTTTCCTTTGTTTTTTTTTCTCTATTTACACCAGGGCTACTTCTGAGTTTGGGCTTTTTTCCTTATTTCTTTTTATTTTGATAGGATAGAGAGAAGTTGGGGGGGGGGAAGATACAGAAAGAGAGCAACACCTGCAGCACTGCTTCACTACTCAGGAAATTCTCCCCCTATAGGTGTGGCTGGGGATTTGAACCTGGGTCCTTGACACATGGTAACAATGTGTGCTCAGCTGGGTGCACTCTTTTAAATGGAGTCTCTACTTTCTGATTTTTCCCCAGTCCTCAACAATCTTGATAGCCTTGTAAAGCTGATCCTCTCAATTTACTTACAATTCTCTCCTAGTCCATGTGTAAGTTTGGTTACACATCCTGATAAGAACGCATTCAGCCTCATCCCCCATGCCAGAGAATCCTTGACTTGTTTAGTAAAAACACAAAAGCTTCCCCATCTATCAGATAAAGATCATATAAGCCAGAAACAATTGCATGGCTTGGTCCTTGTCAATCTTCATTTAAATAGCACTTTCTCATGCAAAAGGTATTTAAATGTTTTTAATAGATCTTCTTTTGAATTTCTGGTTTTACCTTCTCTTTCCAGTGCCCCACATTCCTTATCTTGGAGACAGCCCTAAGATGCTATTAGCAACAAGCCCCTATTTGTGAAAGAAGTGTCAGTTGCTGGGCCTCCTATTTAGTATCATTATAAATCTGATCAGCAACTGACAAAACATATTCAAGTTAAAAATATTTGGTAAATAAAATGAAGGGTCATGAAATGAGTGAGCATGCAGCCATTCCCATTTATTTTTTATTTTAATTATTTTTTATTGTATTGTATTTTTTATTGTATTGTATTTTTATTGCCATCAGGGTTATCACTGGAGATCAATGCCAGCACTAGAAATCTACTGTTTCCAGCAGCCGTTCCCTCCCCCCATTTTTTTTTTTAGTTTTATTTGACAGGATGGAGAGAAATTAAGAAGGGAAAGGAGATAGAGTGGGAGAGAGAAAGACAGACATCTGCAGACCTGGCTCTCAGTGCTAGTGAAGCATTCCCCCCTGAGGGTAGGGAGCAGTGGCTTGAACCCAGTTCCTTATACATGGTGATAGGTGAACTTAACTGAATGTGCCATCGCCGGAATCTCATAGCCATGCCCATTTATAAGACCTGTTTAGATTCATAGTTGGCTTTCTAGTGAGAGCACATGCTTAGAGGGGGAGATTTCTAGGAAGCAATAAGAGGCCAATGAAGAAAAGGAATAGAGAAGAATTTTGAAGTGGTTGTCATTTTAGCTGCGAAGGTCCTTAGAACTCTTCTGAGTATAAAGAATGAAGTATGTTATTTTTATCTCATTGTGTATCTGTGGAAAGAGATGCATACTGTCTCCATTACCTGTTTAATCTGCAAGTATTCGCCACAGGTCTGTTGTATACAAGTCATTTATTTGATGCCAAGAAAGAGTAGTAAGAACACCGATATGGGGATGGACAGTGTCGCACCTGGTTGAGTGCACATGTTACAATGCACAAGGACCCAGATTCAAGCCCCTGGCCCCCACCTGCAAGGGAAAAGCTTCATGAGTGGTACAGTAGTGTTGTAGCTATCTCTCCCTCTCTATCTCCCCCTTTCCTCTCTATTTGCCTCAGTCCCTATCTAATAATAAGTAAATTATGTTAAAAAATAAAAAAAGATCCTTTTCCTCACCATATAGCATGATAGGAAATGGATATTAAATAGTTTCTCAGTTTACTAACATTCAGTAATTACTTAGGAAAGAGCATTCTAGTCACAATATAAAATCAGGGGTTGGAGATGGCCAAATAACATGTAGGAAGTAGTTAGGAGCCTACAGTGATATGTAGATAAATAGTCGTGGTGATTTGTTCTGTGGTGTTTTGGGGGAAAAAATAGACATGGGTGGAATTCTGAGCCTAAAGTAGCAGGATGCTACAAAAACAAACAAACAAACAAAAAGCCAGTTTCTGTATTCCAGGCTTGCAGAACTATCAGTTGTAAGTATATCTGTGATGTGGTAGAAGATGAGTGTGCAGGTGTGTGGACAAAGATCATGAGTTTAGTTTGAAATAATATTGAGTTTGCTGGCATCTCGGGAAGAAATAGCATTGTTGAATGTATAGAGCAAGTCTACGTGGAGTGATGAGGTCTCAGCTATTGATAAAATTTAAGGCTAATGGTCTTCAGATAGTATCTAGCAAATGTGTTTGCTCAAGACAGTATACTTGCAATTTAAAAACTCAGCCATTTCTGTCAGTTTTACGGCTGCCACCATGACCACCATTACTATTATATAGACTTTATGGGTCACGCTATTTTTAAGAGCCTAAAAGTAATTTTTAATTTTTATACCCATTTAATACCACTTTTTTTTTTCATAAAAGAACTTTGCCTAAGAAGACAGTATAGTCCCCCCCCCCAACAACTGAAATATAGTCTTAAAATCTAGTTTGGTTCTTAACTAATTCAGCTTTTCTTCATTTCTAGCTCCATGTTGACTGGACTGTTTGGAGCCTCAGCAGGTACCATCTTCGTTTATGGAAAAGATATTAAAACAGACCTAAACACCGTTCGAAAGAACATGGGAGTCTGCATGCAACATGATGTCTTGTTTAGTTACCTTACAACAAAGGAACACCTTCTCTTGTATGGCTCCATCAAAGTGCCTCACTGGACTAAAAAACAGTTGCATGAGGAAGTGAAAAGGTCAGTGATAATAGAAATGAGAACATACATTGCTAACTGTTCTCAAAGAGAAGTCAAGCAACAGAACAAATACCAACAGAAATTTTTTTTTCAAAAAAATTGTTTTTTTCTGGTTTTCTACTTCTCTGGTTCTGTTCTATTATTATCTATATCACGCAGTTATTATACTGGAATTGTTTGCCTCTTCATCTCTGACTCTCATATTGCCTGAAAACATGTTTCTGATCTCTGTGGCTACAAGCTAGACTGTAAGCTTGTGTCCTTCCTTCCATAGTCTGCTCTTCTCAGAGGAGCCAGGGTGATCTTTACAAGCTACAGATCAGACTGTGTCATCCCTGGATTTAAAACATTGTGGCAGCAGCTGGCAGCTGGGGAAATAGCTCAGATGGAAGAGTGCAGGATTTGTATGCCTGAGTACTGGCACATGTCCTGGACATTATTCTCTCTCTCCCTCTCTCTCTCTCTCTCTCTCTCTCTCTCTCTCTCTCTCTCTCTCTCTTTCTCTCACCCCCCCTCTCTCTCATATGAAATAAATACAGTCAATCTTTAGAAAATGTGTGCTGGCTTCCTAGAACACTTAGTGTGAAGCTCAGTTATGTTCTTAGCATAACTATCTTACCCCACTCATTTCTGACCCAGCGCCTTCTCTCCCCCTGTTTCTGCTCAAAGCACAGTAGCTCAGCTGTACGCTTGATTTTCTAACTCCACCCTCAGGTCTTTTCATCTACCATTCCCTCTATCTCAGTCATCTTCCTCAGATATATATCTGACTTACTTAACAAGATTCCTGTTTCTGTTCAAACGTCACTTTCTCTGAGTGTTTTTCAGATAACTCTCTTGGTGAGATGAGAAGTTGTATCCATGTGCCAAAAACTGTAACTGTAAACCATTAACTTCCCAATTAAAATATAAAGAAAAAATAGATTCATCTCCCATACCACCAAAAACCAGAGTTGAGCAATGCTCTGGTAAAATAAAATTAAAAAATTCCTAAAAAATGCTAGTCCTATACAGTTGCTTATCTCATATACCCTGACTTATGATATTTATTACTACCTGGCATATTACATATTTATTTAGGAATATGTTGATCATCTGAATTTTTCCCGTGTATCTCCTAATATGAATGAAAATGCACATACTAGAACACAACTCCCATATGAGTAGGAGTGTTATCTGCTCACTGCTGTTTTTTCCCAGCACCTAGAACTGGTGTACAGAATGTACAAAGAGGGGACAGGGCAGTAGCGCACTGAGTTAACCACAAGAACCCCGGTTCTAGCCCCATGCTCTCCACCTGCTGGGAATATCACTTCCCAAGTGGTGAAGCAGGTCTTCAGGTTCCTATCATCTCCCCCCTTTTTTCTTCTCTCCCCCTTTCTAGCTTTCCCTCCTCTCTCAATTTCTCTCTGTCCTATCCAATAAAAAATGGAAAAAATGGCTACCAGAAACAGTGAATTCATAGTGCCAACACTGAACTTTAATGATAACCATGGAGGCAAAATAATAATAATAAAATAAAATAAATCAGAAAAACAGAATGTACAAAGACTCCACAAATATTTCTCAAATTAATGAGTGCCATTGTATTTTTCCAATATTCAGATGTCCTTTCTGTGAAAAATAACCACCATGCATTATTTTTGAAGGACATTAAAAGATACAGGGCTGTATAGCCATCGTCATAAGAGAGTTGGAACATTGTCAGGAGGAATGAAAAGGAAGCTATCCATCTCCATCGCTCTCATTGGAGGGTCAAGGGTGGTCATTTTGGATGAGCCATCTACTGGAGTTGACCCATGTTCTCGCCGAAGTATATGGGATGTTATCTGCAAGAACAAAACTGGTATGAATACTTTTCCTCTAACTCCCCACCCAATCAATCACAGCTTTGCCCTCTGGGGTGCTCACAGACAAGTGGAAGTCTTTTCCTGTTTCTGATCTCCACTGATTATCTCAAACAGGCTCTTCCTGTTCCCGTCTTCTCTTCTCTCCTACCAGCTAAATGTCTGGGTCAATTAGTTAATATCTATGTAGTGCCCACTGTGAGTTGAACACTTAACTGGCCTTGTTTTAAGAGCATAAAAATAGGATAGAATAGCATCTAATAGAAATTCCAAATTCTGCCTTGAGAAGCACAGAATCTAATTAGAGATACCAAACATACATAAACGAAAATAAAAATAAACTGAAAACAGACTAAATAAGTGGTAACAGGATGTGAAGTAAAGGAGCAATCAGAGTGGAGTGGATTAATCAGAGAAGAATATGCAAAAAGTTTTTTAAATCACTGCTTTTTTTCATAGCAAAAAAAAAAGGGGGGGTGAGGAGCATGGAAATAGAGTCGAGTGAACAAACTTCACAGAATAACAGGCTGTGTGCGTGCCCACACTGAATGACGGATATTGAAGCATAGGGCATAAGAACACCCTTTTGAATTTCTTCATTATTTTGGAAGCTCATTCTGGTCAGTTTCTATAGTTTGTTTTTGTTATTGTTGTTTATAAAATGGGACTCTTCTCATAAGTCACAGGATTGGTTGGTGCTAACTCTATGTATTTTGGGAAGTGTGACCTCATTTTTCATTTTCGGTTGTTCTCATCTGTATTTTCAAGCCAGAACAATCATTCTGTCAACGCACCACTTGGATGAGGCTGAAGTACTGAGCGATAGAATTGCCTTCCTGGAACAGGGTGGGCTGCGCTGCTGTGGGTCACCCTTCTACCTCAAGGAGACTTTTGGGGATGGCTACCACCTCACACTCACCAAGAAAAAGGTTTGTAGGAAGAAAAAGTGCCTCACTGGGAAGTCATAAATTGAGTTTTATGTGAAACTTGGGAAGAAACCCTCCATCTGTGCAAAAATTACTATTGTAATTTAGATTCTTGTTTCTTGAATGTGTGTGGGTACCGAACACTGGTTGGTCTTGGTTAAGCTTAGAATTCTGATTCCTTTTGATGAATTTTTAACTCAGCTGATCTGGGAGGGGACTCCTGAATGGACTTCAGCTCAGTGAGTTCCCAAGTGATGCAGATGTTACTGGTCTGAGGATTGTGCACTAAGTAGCAATGTTCTAGGTGGAAAATGGTCTCTATCCTCAGGCTAGTGATAAAAGTCTGTCTTCAATTTTTTTCATTAGTTTTAATTAGTAATTTAACAGTGCTTCACGAAACCACAAGATTTCAGGGGTGCAATTTCACACTCACACATGGTGTATGTGTATAAGTCGTCACACCTTCCACAAAAACTCTGTGCCCCCTTCCCACCTCAAAACCAATATAGTGCCATGAATTTTAAGAGACAGCTTAAAATTATTTTGGTTACTATTATTTTTTTAAGTTCATTTGTTTTAGCTATACTCTAGTATAAACACACCCATTATGTAGTGTCTATCAGCTGTTTGGTTATTTCATTTTGCATCATCACCTCTAGTTACATCCATTTTGTCCCAAATGATTCACCTTTACTTTTTTATTACTGAGTAGTGTTCTACTGACTATATATCCCATAACATTTTATGTAGTCATCTTTCATTGGAAATTCAGGTTGTTTAATTATTTTCATCCTTTTAATTCTTCTTTTAATATCTCAACCTGTAAGACTAAAGGTTGAATTTTTCTGCACTATCAGAAGCAAACAAATAGAACATATAGTCGTGTATATACTTTCTGGTCATCATTCCTGTAGTGTAGACTAACTCAGACCAGAAATGGTTTTTCATCTTTGAAGAGCGCAAATGCTGACTAAAGATCCCTGTACCACTCAATACTGTGCAAGATGTATATGTTGTGAGGCAGGTTTTGACTTCTAGCATTTATTTTATACCTCCTTCTCATATAACTCTAGGATAAAATAAGTATGCAGTCTATTGGTATATTTATTAATTCATTCAGAATGTATGGATTAGTTGTATATTGTGCCTAATTGTGCACCCAAAGCATTGTTCTAGACAGTAAGGACAAAGAACTGAAGAAATTAAAGTCTCTACTCTCATGGAGTCCATAATGTGAAGAAATGTGGGGGGAATTCAGATGATATAGTCAAGCAGTCAAGTTTATTAGCACAAGATAAATGCCATTGGTAAAAAAGAAAAGGAAAAGAAGAAAGAAAGTGAACAGGGGCATTGGGAAATGCTGGTAATAGGATAGTTAGAAAAGGGGTTTCTGAAAAGGTAACAATTGGCCCAGAAGGTGAGAGGGGCAAAAATATGTTGGCAAGGAAATAACAGTTATGAAGGATCTGTGGACAGGATACACCTGAGTCTGAAACTCTCTGACAGTCACACAGACTATTGTCACCAGAATGGAGTAAGTGAAAGAGAGAATGGCAATGAGTTTGAAGAAGGAGGAGTGCTGGGTGAAGGAATAGAATGAGTAGTGACTATAAATAAGTTGAAAAACAAGATCAGAAAGGAAAACACTAAGCAAAACTTGGACTGGAGTTAATGTATTGCACCAAAGTAAAAGACTCTGGGAGGGGGGGTTCGGGTCCTGGATCATGATGGCAGAGGAGGACCTAGTGGGGGTTGTATTGCTATGTGGAAAACTAGAAAATGAAATGCATGTACAAACTATTATATTTTACTGCTGACTATAAGCCATTAATCCCCCAATAAAGAAATTTTAAAAAGAAAAGAAAAAAGAGTGAGTAGTTACAACTTACAGAGAAGTGAAGGGACCCCAAGAGGGAAAGGAAAACTGGAGAAGTGATGGATGGATGGTCTGACTCGATTCTGGGATGGCCAAAAGTAACTTGCAACCTTTGATTAGGGGCCTCCCCACTGTAAGGAGAAGGGCGTGTTTAATTTCAGTTTTTGTCTCTAGAGTCAAAATCTAAATGCAAGTGCAATGTGTGACACAGTGGCTGTGACAACAATGATCCAGTCACATCTCCCTGAAGCCTACCTGAAGGAGGACATCGGGGGAGAGCTTGTTTATGTGCTTCCTCCATTTAACACCAACGTATCAGGGGCCTATCTGTCACTCTTGAGAGCACTGGACACTGGCATGGGTGACCTGAACATTGGCTGCTATGGCATTTCAGATACCACAGTGGAAGAGGTACTTCTGGTTATTTCCAATGCTCTTAAAGCTGATGTAATTTGATCTTTCTTTGGAATGAATGGTCCAAATTTAAAAGAAAAGAAATACTGCTTAACAAATATTTAGTAATAGGAGAAAATCTTCAAGTGATTTCAATGCCATTCTTTTAGGGGGAAAAATGACATTGAAGAACTATTGATTTACAAGGCTGTTCTTGTCACTGGGGTAGTTTCATACCTCCCCAGTGCAGGTGTTAGCACAGCACCCACCACCAATTTGTCATCTCTCTTTACCACAGAAGGACTGATGTGTGAGAATGGACACGTGTTGCTTCGACTAGAGAGCACATTGTCTTTTTCTGATACAAAAAAATAATTTTTTTCACTTAAAGTCACACTCATTTGTCTCAAATGTGACAAAAATGTGAAATCAAAATTGAAGTTAGAAGCCAGAAAAGACATGTATTTTCTGTGCTAACAGATCACTCTGGCTTCTTTCCCTAGGTCTTCCTGAACCTGACTAAAGAGTCACAAAAAACTAGTGATATACGTCTTGAGCACTTAACACAAAAGACCATTGGGAGCTCCAGTGCCAATGGCATCACGACTCCTGATGACCTATCTGTGAGCAGCAGCAATTTCACAGACAGAGATGGTATGAACCTAATGTGGATATTTTGCTTAATTCCAATATCTTTTTTTTTTTAATGGGAAATTCTTTTTTTTTTATTTTTTATTTGTAAAAAGGAAACATTGACCAAACCACAGGATAAGAGGGGTACAATTTTGCACAATTACTGCCACCAGACTTCCGTATCCCACCCCACCCCACCCCTGATAGCTTTCCTATTCTTTAACCCTCTGGGAGTATGGACTCAAGGTCATTGTGGGATGCGGGAGGTGGAAGGTCTGACTTCTGTAATTGCTTCCCCGCTGAACATGGGCGTTGACAGGTCGATCCATACTCCCAGCCTGTCTCTCTCTTTCCCTAGTAAGGAAGGGCTCTGGGGAAGCAGAGCTCCAAGGCACGTTGGTGGGGTTGTCTGTTCAGGGAAGTCTGGTCACATCATGCTAGCATCTGGAACCTGGTGTCTGAAAAGAGAGTTAACATACAAAGCCAAACAAATTGTTGAACAATCATGGACCTAAAGGCTGGAATAGAGCAGATGAAGTGTTGGGGGTGGGTCCTGTCTTCCATTTTGTAGATAGCTAGTAAGCATATTTTAGTTATATTTCAAAGGGCCTGTAGCTATACTAGTTTTTTTGTTTGTTGTGGTTTTTTTTTTTTTTTTTGCCTGAGCCTGAAATCTGATATGCCAGTGGATCCAAGTCATTGTCTGGGGAGATGATGCCATGGCTGGGAAAAGGACCAGAAAGCTGGACCAGGGAAGAGAGTAGTTCCCTAATATGGGAAAGGTGTATAAATATTGTTGATTGTAAACCCCATTGATTTAATGTGATCTGAAGCCCATAATTAGCTTAGGAGCCTGTGTGACCTCTACATCCCTCTAGATCTGAGCTCACATTCTGTGGTCATGAGTAGGAACATTCCATGCTGCCCCAGTATCAACCCATCTTCCTCAGGTATAGCATAGAGTATGTTGTCCATCCTCCCTTTGGAGGATGGAACATTCTCTACCATTGTTGATCCAGCTGAGGGCAAGGTCCTATTGGTAACTCCAATATCTTATATAAAAAAGACAGTGGCAGGACAATTTTGTTTGTTTGAACTTTAAATATTAATTTTAAAATTTTAATCACTAGAGAAATAACCTTTTTTTTTTTGCAACCGGGGTTATTGCTGGGATCAGTGCCTGTACAATGAATCTATCACTCCTGTAGCTGGGTAGCTGGGGGAGAGGGGCTTTTTTCTTTATCTGATAGAACAGAATGACACTGGGGGGCAGCTAGAGAGGGAGAGAGACAGAGACATATGTAGCACTACCTCAACTGCTTGTGAAGCCACCCCTGCCTCTGCAGGTGAGGGGTGGGGAGTCTAACCCAGGTCCTTGCGCATGGTAATGTATGCGCTTAATTAGACCCCATGCTTTCTTTTGAAAAATAAAACATTAAACCAAATTGAATTCTATGTTTTGAAAGCATTTTAAGGAAGTAAATGACTATTGCTACGGTTGTATCAAGTAGTTCTCTGTAGCAGAAGTCATCTTCAAGATGTAAGTTTCATATCTGTGTAAAACAATTAAAATCCTCCTTGCTGTTGGTGCTCTCCACAAAGTTACCTTGTAAAATAGCTCGCTGTCTGTATTAGACATTTTTAAGTGGAACGACAGTCGTGAAAACATTAAAAATGAAGAAGTCGTGATCTATATACACAATGGACTGCTAAGAATGATGAATTCACCCTTTCCAGCTCTTCCTGGATAGAGCTTGAAGCATGTGAAGGCCAGAAAGCATGAAATAGACCAGAAAGGAAAGGATAAATATGGGATGATCTCACTCATGTACAGAAATTGAGAAACACGAACAGAAAGGGGAAACGCAAAGTAGAACTTGGACTGGGTTTGATGTATCACACCAAGTAGAGAATGTGTGTGCGTGGTCTGTGTGTGGGGACTGTGAGGAGGAGTCCTCTCAAGTCCTCGTGCGTGATGGTGGAGCAGGGCCTAGGCTGGGGGTGAGAGAAATTTGAGAAAATTTTTGCACCGGTATTAAAAGCTGTATTTACTGTAAACCATTAATCCCTCTAGAAAAAAAAAAAAAAAAAAGGAAAACACGATGGGCCGGTACAGCAGCTCCTTTGGGTAGTGCGCATACTCTGCCGTGCAGGTGACCCAGGTTTCAGCCTGGCTCCACGACACTCGAGGAAGCTTCAGTGCTGTAGTATCTTTCCCCTGTGCGTGCCTGGCTGCCTGCCTGCCTGCCTGCCTGCCTGCCTGCCTGCCTGCCCCTGCCTGCCTGCCCCTGCCTGCCTGCCTGCCTGCCTGCCCCTGCCTGCCTGCCTGCCTGCCTGCCTCTGCCTGCCTGCCTGCCTGCCTGCCTCTGCCTGCCTGCCTGCCTGCCTGCCTCTGCCTGCTTGCCTGCCTCTGCCTGCCTGCCTGCCTGCCTGCCTGCCTGCCTCTGCCTGCCTGCCTCTGCCTGCCTGCCTGCCTGCCTCTGCCTGCCTGCCTGCCTGCCTGCCTCTGCCTGCCTGCCTGCCTGCCTGCCTCTGCCTGCCTGCCTGCCTCTGCCTGCCTGCCTGCCTGCCTGCCTGCCTGCCTGCCTCTGCCTGCCTGCCTGCCTGCCTGCCTGCCCCTGCCTGCCTGCCTGCCTGCCTGCCTGCCTGCCTGCCTGCCTCTGCCTGCCTGCCTGCCTCTGCCTGCCTGCCTGCCTCTGCCTGCCTGCCTGCCTGCCTGCTTCAGTGCTGTAGTATCTTTCCCCTGCCCCTGTGTCTGTCTGCCTGCCTGCCTGCCTGCCTGCCTGCCTGCCTGCTTCAGTGCTGTAGTATCTTTGCCCTGCCCCTGTGTCTGCCTGCCTGCCTGTCTCTCTCTCCGGAGCAATGAAGCCAGGCAATGATAAAACAAAACTGCACTTGAAAAAAAAAAAGATTTATGGAACTTCACCAGCAAGTATCTAGTGACCCCCCCCCCCAACACACACCCCTTCACTAAATCATTCAGGTGCAGAAAAAATGCTTTGGAGGAAGGGCCTCTTTTTTTTTTTCTTCTCTCTTTCTCTCCCCCTCTCTGTCTTCCCCTCCTCTCTCCATTTCTCTCTGTCCTAACAAAGACATCAGTAATAACAATAATAACTACAACAACAATTAAAAAAAATAAATTAGCGTTATGAAATAAGGACTGGGTTCATAACACATTCTTTATATGCATGACTGTATTACTGGCAACCTCACCAAAGTCCTCTTAATTGACAGAGCTGGACCTGATTGCTAAGGGCCTATAGTAGCAACTCCCACTTCCGGTTCTTCATATAAAACACGTTTGAAAAATCATGGCTTTTTTTTTCTTCTTGTAACTGGCCTCTTTTGAAAATAACTTTTACCTCTTTTCTCCTCTCCCTGACAGTTAATTTATATGTTTGGCAGCACTACTTAAGGAAGCATATAAAAATAGTGAATAAATGATTGAGCAGTCATTTCTATAGTTTACTCAAATTAGGAAAAATCTCCAGGAAGAGAATTTTTAATTAAACTTTGCCTGACTCTAAAGCTAAGAAAAGATCACTTCTGATGCTTGTCTGATTCTGGACTTTGACACTCATTGCCCTCTAACATTACCTTCGTTTATCATTTTTTGAGGGGATACAGTTTTTGAGTCTATAGAACATCTCTAATAAGAAAGTGGTCATCTGCTTCAGGAAGTAAGTGTTCCATATTTGCCCCTGCCTCTGTCTCATTATTTGAAATGATCCTTTGACCAAAATGTTCCCCTCATTGACATTATGTTAGAAAGCACAATTACTCCATTTGATACACCTGTAAGTCATCCACATGTAATTTCGCAAGAAACAGAAAAGCATACTAATTAACTTAAAATATTCAGCTCCTACAATTCCCCTTTGCAGAGATGTGTGTTTGCATTTAAACTTGTTGAGATTGTTTAATTGGAATTCATTTCAAATTAAGCAGCTTTGTATTTTTCCTTATCAGCTAAATGGAGATCATGGTTTTTTTTGTTTGTTTGTTTGTTTTTTGTATGTGTGTGTGTATGCTGTATACTTTGTGATGGAGAATTAAGAACATATACAGAGCTGACAAATCCTGTCATCTTAGCACATGTAAAGGAATGATGGGAAGCAGGCCTTTGGACAGCATGCTGTATCTAGAATTATTTTTAAGGGTGAGGGCACTACTAAAATTTTCAACTATAGGAACGCCACTGAGGAAGCAGTGGTTTCTGGCTTCACCAGATGTTTTTACTCTCCAGTGTCATAGCATTTTCCTCAGAACCTGAAAAACATTTAGACAGATAGGGTTTGTGGGTAGACAGCTTATTGCCAATGAGTTCTTCCTTGTGATTCTAGTGTTGAGATTAAAGTTGTGGTCCATGTCCAGCGGAGAAGCAACTACAGAAGCCAGACTTTCCACCTTCTGTACCCCATAAAGATCTTTGGTCCATACTCCCACAGGGATAAAGAACAGAGACGCTTCCATTGGAGGGGCTGGGATACGAAACGCTAGTGAAGGAAATTGTATGGAATTGTATCCCTCTTATCTTACAATCTGGTTAATCATATTAAATCACAATTTTTTTTTTTAAAAAAAGAGTAGAGTTGTGAAATGCTCTGTAACAAGTCGAAGCTTGTAACAAGAAGGTCATCATTAAGTATATAAATCCAAATTGTGATAGAGGAGTCTGTTTCCCTTTCCCCATACTTGGAAAGTCATTGCACTTCACATCAGAATGAAAACCAACTGGACTTACAATCACTATGTTGCCCACAATAGTAATGGCTTCTTCAACTGGGCGATCTTTTGATTTCTGCTTGCACTATTTGAATTCAATCTTTTGATAGACACTTGAGTATTGGTATTCATAATAACACTGAATCTACACTAAGGCTTTGGATATTAAGGACATTATTAATTTATGAACTTCTAAGCAGCTAACTTTGGCATGTAAAACTACTCTTGTCTGTTTTGTATGTAGTGATTTATAATTTTCAAAACTGCTTTACATCAGCCCTATGAAATAGATATTATGATGCTCAGTTTTCCTAAAGAATGTGCTTTGACCCAAGACTGATGAGTAAACATTTGACCCACAATCCAAATTGCTAATACCCATACTCTTCCCCACTTTATTCGAGGACTAATGGCTTACAGTATAGTTGATGACATAATGGAATAATGTCCATATTTTAAAGGTACCATTGCTACCTGACTTATTAACATTTTCAAGAATCATATAGTTCTGTTTTTCTCTATCAGACAAAGTCCTGACCAGAGGAGAGAGGTTGGATGGTTTGGGATTGCTACTGAAGAAGATAATGGCCATCCTCATTAAAAGGTTCCACCACACCCGCAGGAACTGGAAAGGTTTCATTGCACAAGTGATCCTCCCCATTATCTTTGTGACTACCGCCATGGGCCTTGGCACACTGAGAGATTCCAGCAACACTTATCCAGAGCTTGAGATCTCTCCATCTCTTTACGGTACCTCTGAACAGACATCCTTCTATGTGTGAGTTTTTTTTTAAAAGAAATTATTTATTTATTCATGAGAAAGATAGGAGAGAGAAAGAACCAGACATCACTCTGGTACATGTGCTGCCAGGGATTGAATTTAGGACCTCATGCTTGAGAGTTGAGAGTCTAGTGTTTATCCACTGCACCACCTCCCGGACCACAAGTTTCTTTCCTTTAGTTCAAATGCCATTTCCACAATACCCCCTCAAAGGTGTGCTTGTGTCAGAATGAACACTGTGATATGTTGAAGTATAAAGAAGCCAGCAACCATGGTGCCTAATTCTGCCAAAGGAATGAATGGCTTGAGTTACTGCAACATAACATTGCTATCACTAATAACTTTTTAAGAGCAATTTCTTGGTGCAATGATAAAGTAGATATTTATAGTATTGACCAGAAATTAATCAAGATGGGTTAGCTGCAACTTCCAGTCTGTTGTAATATATAATAATTACAATTTTTGCTACCCAGGTTATTTATCATGGAGGCTCAGCCTGCATGGCTCCAGTGCCCTGGCAGCCATTTCTAATTTTTTCTTGCCTTCTTTTATTTATTTATTTTATTGTTTCTGAGACTGTGTCTGAGTTTTTAAAGAACACTAATAAAAACATATTTCATTTCTTCAGTTTACTTATGAGCATGAGTTTAATATGAGAATCTGAGGATGGAGTCACAAATTGATTTCTTTTCTTCCTTGTTACAGGAATTCGCACCCAAGCACAGAAGCACTGGTCTCTTCACTGTGGGCCTTCCCTGGCATTGACAACATATGTTTGAATATTAGTGATCCGTAAGTGGTTCTTGTTCCTCCCCCACCCAGCACTCCAAATTGTGTGTGTTGGCATTTGTGTGCATGTGTGTGTATGTAGGTGAACAGGTATTTATTTACTTTATTTATTTTTTTGGTCAGTGTTGGAAGAAGGGCAGCACCTTAGTAGAAATTTTGAAAATTTTATCTACCTTTTTTACTTATTCCATGGCAATACAATACTATAAAATTAGGTGTTGAATGCTTTATCAGTCACAAAGTTATCTTATGAAACCATGTGTTCACTTATTTTATTTTTGTTTCTGATCTTCTTTTCCCCATTTTATCGGAGGTTAATGATTTACAGCATAGTTGTTGACACACGGCATAATATCTCACGTCTCTGTGATAAGTGTCTGCAAAACACTCTCTCTACCACTTTAGGTCTTTTCCCACTATCATGCGCCCAGTTCCACAATGTCCTCTCCATTCCCTCCCTCTCCTTCCTTTCCCAGAACACATTTATTTAACTATCACAACAGCTCTTTGAATTATTATTCTTCTCAATCAAGATGATGAACTTGAAGTTCTAATGGCAAAGAATGTTTTTTAAAGAAACTAAATCATGAGGGGCCAGGTAGTGGCACACCTAGTTAAACCCACACATCACAGTGTGCAAGGACCCAAGTTCATCGCATGTAGTGAAGCAGGACTGCAGGTGTCTTTCTGTTTCTTCCCTTCTCTAACTACTCTTCCCCCCTCTCTATTTCTCTATCCAGTAATAAATAAATAAATTTTAAAAAGAGACAGTAGATTATGTAGCTAAAACTGAGATTTGAGCCTTTTGATTCCATTTTTGATTCTTTATACTACCTACTGTTGCTTATTCAAACTTTCAAGATAAGAGTAACACATACAAACTCAGTGCATTGTTATGCTAAGGTGTCCCATCCTAGAGGGAAAGTATGAAGAGCAAAGAGAAGAGTCAAGAAAGATCCTACCACCTTAATAAAGTTGGTGAATTTTGGTATCAGTACTACTTATTCAACAAGTGTTCTCACTCACCCCCTCAATTCCTTATAAAGTATTAAATCACTTAAAAATGATAGTGCAGGGTATATTCAAGTTATGAAAAATCAGTAGTTGCACAAAGCACTATACATCTCTGAGCTCAGTATCAAACACTTTTATGCTCATGTTATGAGAATACACACACATCTTACATAAGAATCTTTTTTTTTTTTTTTTTGCTTTTGCAGAAGGTGTTTAAAGGAAAATAGTCTGGAAAAATGGGACACCAGTGGAGAACCTATTACTAATTTTGGTGTTTGCTCCTGCTCAGAAAATATGCAGGTAAGATAGAATTTAGTTTCAGTGAAATAGGAAAAATAAAATAGTTAATATCAAAACTTGAAAGACCGATTAAGGTTACTAAAGAGTATAATTTTATTTTATGGTATCTCTTAGCTGGACTTAACCATTTTTTTCAACCTTTTACTTTGTTCATGGAACTCTAAATTAGTACAAATAATTTTAAACCTGTTTTCTAGTGTCTGCTAGTGCTGAAGGTGTACATACCCTGTAGAATCAGTAATTCCATTGCTATTATAGACCCATTGGAAATATGACTAGGTTCACCAAGAGACTTACTAGCATATTCATAGCAACACTATTCATAACAGTCACCCAAACTCCCACACAGAAATTAGATGAATTAAATGTAATATATTTCCACAATAGAATTCTATGTACAGCAAAGTGAGAATGATTGGCTTACAGCTGTATACATCATTTGGAAAGTCTTAAAAGCAAATGATGAGTGACTAAAGCCACGTATAAGAGTGCACATATGGCAGGTTTCCATTATATAAAGTAGGCAAAACATGCGTGAAGCTTCCCTCCTGCAGGTAGGAACTGGGGGCTTGAACCTGGGTTCTTGTGCATAGTAATGTGTGTTCTCAACAAAGTGTGCCATTGCCCAGTCCTGCACAGCACCTGCAGCCCTATATCATGAAGCTTCCCTTGCAGGCAGACACCTGGGGCTGGAACCCAGGCTCCTGTGCATTGTTCCTCCTAAGTTTTTTAGAATCAGAAGACAGTCTTATCACACTCTACCAGTTATAAGAATTGAAAAGGCACAAGATTGGAGCTCCTTGACTTTGGTACTTTGGTTTGCACAACATTAACCAGAAAAAAAACCCAAAGAACTTAATTCTTAATTTTATTTTTCAGGAATGTCCGAAATTTAACTACTCCCCCCCTCACAGAAGAACTTACTCCTCCCAAGTAATTTATAACCTTACTGGACACCGCTTGGAAAATTACCTTATATCAACTGCTAATGAGTTTATGCAAAAAAGGTAAAAAGTACTTTTAGCATTTTATTTAGTACATCTTGCTTTTGACTCTTAATGGGAATTGCCTTCTGAACTTGAAAAAACATATAAATTTCTGTTGGCTATTTACATGGGTAAATTCTCTTCTGTTAACAGTCTTATACACTAAAAATTAATCACTGAATTAAGATTTATTTGAGCAAATTTAAAAACATAGTTTTTTAATATCTAAAAAGGACTTGCTAAATTTGTATATTCTTAAGCTAAAGAGAAGTTATTAATTTATTATCTGGATTATGCCAACTCAGAGAATTTTTTAATATATTTATTTATAAAATGGAAACACTGACAAGACCATAGGATAAGAGGGGTACAATTCCCACCACCAGAGCTCCATATCCCATCCCCTCCCCGATAGCTTTCTTATTCTTTAACTCCATAGGAGTATGGACCCAGGGTCATTATGGGGTGTGGAAGGTGGAAGGTCTGGCTTCTGTAATTGCTTCTCCGCTGAATGAACAACTCAGAGAATTTTAAGGCAAGACTCTCTATGAAAACGGCCTTGGGTCCATGATAAATATATCAAAGTTCAAAGTGTAATCTCAGCATATGACTAGAGTGTGTCCTTGAGGGGCAACAGTACACGTTTCCTACTGAAATAAAGCTGGGGCCTGGGAAGACAGCATGGTTTTTATGTGAAAAGACTTTCAGGGGGTGGGGCGGTAGCACAGCAGGTTAAGCACACGTGGCGCGCAGTGCAACTACCAGCGTAAGGATCCAGGTTAGAGGCCCCTGCTCCCCACTTGCAGGGGGGTCACTTCACAAGTGGTGATCTGCAGGTGTCTATCTTTCCCTTCCTCTCTCTGCCTTCCCCTCCCCGCTCCATTTCTCTCTGTCCTATCCAACAACAACAATAATAACCACAACAACGATAAAACAACAAGGGCAACAAAAGGGAAAAAAAATTGCCTCCAGGAGTAGTAGACTCATGGTACAGGCACCAAGCCCCAGCAATAACCCTGGAGGCAAAAAAAAACAAAAAACTTTCATGCTTGAGGCTCTAAGGTCCCAGGTTCAATCCCCAGCACCACCATAAGCCAGAGATGAGCAGTGCTTTGGTCTCTCTCTGTATCTCTCTCTCCCCTACCCTCTCTCATTGAAACAAAGGAAATACTACAAAAAAATAGAAATAAATAAAGAAAAAAAGAAGTAAAGTGCCAGACTTGCATTTGGAACTATATGGATGGGCCAAGACACTAGACTAAATAAGTCAGACACAGAGTGACAAATATAGCATAATTCTAATTTTATGTACAAAATAAAGTGAAAATTTTCTAAATCGAAGTAGAGAGTGGAATGGTTATTGTCAGGGTTCCCAGTAAGAGGAGGGTGGGAGATATTAGAGGATACAAAGTTTCAGTCTTGCAAGATATGTCCCAGAGAAATATAGCATCATGACTATAGATTAAAATACTATTCTGTATAGTTAAAATTCCTAAGGAGTGGATCTTTCCTTTAAGTGATTTAAAAAAAAATTATTATCTTTATTTAGTCACTGGATAGAGACAGACAGAAATTGAGACAGTAGGGGATAAAGAAAGGGAGAGAGAAAGAGAGACACCTGTAGCACTGCTTCACCATTCGTAAAGCTTTCCCCCTACAGGTGGGACTGGGGACTCAAACCTGTGTCCTTACGCATTGTAACCTGTTCACACACTAGTAATTATCTAGCCCTACCCTGATTTGATAGGTATTTAAACTAGCTGAATCTTACAATTACTACTTGGGTCCCAGCTCCCCACCTGCAGGGGAGTCACTTAGCAAGCTGGGAAGCAGGTCTACAGGTGTCTGTCTTTCTCTCCCCCTCTCTGTCTTCCCCTCCTCTCTCCATTTCACTCTGTCCTATCCAACAACAATGACATCAATAACAACAATAATAACTACAACAATAAAAAAATCACTACTTAAACTTTTTTTTCTTCAAATTTTACTTTCAAAGTGCTGATGAAATGATAGGTAATTATAAAGACATAAGCAACTTTACCATCACATATCCAGGAAGAGAAAAAGCACAGAAGCAGGGCACAAACTAGGGTGAGAGTTAGGAGAACAAAAGAAGTGGAGTCATTTGAAACAGTTAAGAACCGATGTTATATCATGTTAGCATTCAATTACCTAGAAAGGATACACAAGCTCTGAAATTCTGATATTTTTTGAGGTGGTGCACAGTCCAGTTAAGTTGGAGGAACTGGTTAAATTACATATCACTATTTTCAGAATGATTATTCCACATTTTCAGTTACTTAGGAGGAAATCTCAATTCTAGTTATGATGTACAATTTAGACTAAACTATGGTAAATCAATAAATGTGTAAAATATTTGTCAGGGAGTATTTATTTCATATTGTAAATGCATTCCTAAAGAGAAGGGGAAAATGAGAGCTCTTGTTAAGTATTGTAGATCTGTTCATGATTTTTTTTCTACATTAACACTAATATAAACTCCATTATTTTATATAGATATGGAGGCTGGAGTTTTGGGCTGAATTTAACTAATGATCTTCGTTTTGATATAACGGGAGTCCCTGCCAATAGAACCTTGGCCAAGGTAAATCATGATCTTGCTTCTGGGGTGTGAGACAGATGAGGATGTGTGAACTAGAAGCACTTAAGCATTTTCATGAGGTACAAACTAAACATGGCACTATTTAGAAAGCAGTTTAGAATAATGCAAACTCCGTAACACAGTGGTTCTAGACTTGTGTATTCACCTTAGGAAAATGGGTATGCATAATACATATACAAAATGTATATACAAAAATGTATCCCACATAACCCATATCAAGCAGAATAAACAAGTCTGTATAAATTCGTTTGATAGAACTAACAGGGAGTCCGGCGGTAGCCCAGCAGGTTAAGCGCATGTGGCACAAAGCACAAGGACCAGCATAAGGATCCCATTTCGAGCCCCTGGATCCCCACCTGCAGGGGAGTTGCTTCACAGGCGGTGAAGCAAGTCTGCAGGTGTCTGTCTTTCTCTCCCCCTCTCTGTCTCCATTTCTCTCTGTCCTATCCAACAACAATGACATCAATAACCACAACAATGTTAAACAACAAGGGCAACAAAAGGGAAAACAAATAAATATATATATACAAAAGTAAAAAAAAAAAAAAGAGCTTACAGCAGCAGAAATGAATGAACGCAGTTCCATACAATCAGAAGGCTAACTCTCCTGAACACTCTTACTAGGCAAAAAGAAAAGACAAAAAGTAATCTATAACTATAATTGCATTTGCTATAAACTTTGAGAGTAGGCAAAAAAGTAACCATATTGTTCGGGAGATAGAACATAAATGAGTTGGAAAGACATAGAGGGTCTCTGTGAGAGGTTCTGGACACTGGAAAAGTTTCCTTCTCAACTTGAAGGAGGGTTTAGTGACTGTACTCCTTTTACAATCTCTTTTAAATTAAGCATTGAGGGGGCTAGGCGGTGGCGCAACGGGTTAAGCGCACATGGCATGAAGTGCAAGGACCGGCATAAGGATCCTGGTTCAGCCCCCAGCTCCCCACCTGCAGGGGGTCGCTTCACAGGTGGTGAAGGAGGTCTGTAGGTATCTATCTTTCTCTCCTCCCTCTCTGTCTCTCCTCCTCTCTCCATTTCTCTTTGTCCTATCTAATAACAACAACCATAAACAACAAGAGCAACAAAAGGGAAAAAGGTAACCTCCAGGAGCAGCGATTAGTAGTGCAGGCACGGAGTCCCAGTGATAACCCTGCAGGCTACATACATACATACATACATACATACAGCATTGATAATCCGTGCCTTTTTCCTTTTTCTCTGTGTGTGGGGGGGTGTGGGGGTGGGGGAGAAGTGATTCCATCTGTCTCACTAGCTAGCTATCACCTTGTTTCTTAATAACCATGGAGTGGCAGGAAGCTGTTCAGTAGACAGAGTACAGGACTTGTGTGAAAAAGCCCTAAATCCTATCTTGGGCACTTCCTATATCATATTGTTGTTCTGTTTCTCTTTCTCTCTCTCTCAGATGATGACTAAATAAATGCTTATAAAAAGCTATACATTTGGTTTTTTAAAGTTAAAACATGATAGTATTTGATGGAAAAAATAAATAACACTATTGACTCCCCATCCCCTTTTAGATTGTACCTACGATTGAAACAAACTAAAGTAACAAAATCACACATGCACAGGATCAATGGTTGTCTTAAGAATTTCAATGTGTCTTTCAGTTATTTCTCATTTGCTAGTAAAAGACATATAATCTTGGACAAAGCAGAGAAACTGATATTCATTTCATGACTGCGTAAATCTAACTCACGTCACCTTTCACATAAACTACCTTGTTTTATCCTCAGAATATCCCTATGAGATACATCTTGCTGGCTCTATTTTAACAGATTTTCATAAAGTCTTATCAAAAGTAAAAATCCCTGCTAGAGATGTAACGCTCTATTTTTTGTTCCATTCTTCACTGCATACATAGAATATTCTATACAAGGAGAGTTTTGATATTAAATAATTTCCCTCTGAATCAGATTTGTAATTTTAAGTTACTAACTGGTTTTCTTGAACTGTGTTTTCAAACACTCTGATTTTCAACATAAGAGGTAAAGTAATTTATTACTTTTTGGCTATCTGTAAGAGTAGAAAGTTAGTGGGGAGATTTCAAGGTTATTAATCCTGTTGCCAAGAACACAGTGCTTGTATATGTATTGATTTTTGTTGTTGTTGTTCTAAAGAATAACATGTGCCATTTGCTTTTTTTTTTTTTTTAGTGGTGCTGGGATCAGTCCCAGGCCCCCATGCATGTGTGGCATGAACTTCTCCTTTGAACTATCTCGCTGACCCAATTTATTTTACTTTCATGAGAAAGACCAAAAAACTATTCCACTGTCCATGGAGTTTCACTTCTTTTTTAAATTTTGTTTCTCTTATGTCATGTCAAAGGATTAGATCCAGGGCCTCAGGAATGTAAGACCACTAAAGTCACCTCTCCAACCCCTTATTATTACCACTAGTGTTATTATTAGTATTACTATTATCATTATTATTAGGAATCTTAGTTATAGCTTTGGATAAACTAACAGCCACAGAAACGGAGATAATGATTTCTCCAGTTTATTTCCAGCTTTATCTAGATCTGGAGTAGCAAAAAAACTTAGTGCTAGTCACACAGGAGCAGAAAGAAAGAAAGAAAGAAAGAAAGAAAGAAAGAAAGAAAGAAAGAAAGAAAGAAAGAAAAAAAGAAAGAAAGGAAGAGAGAGAGAGAAAGAAAGAGAGAAAGAAAGAAAGAAAGAAAGAAAGAAAGAAAGAAAGAAAGAAAGAAAGAAAACTTTGCATCTCTATCTTGCCCATCTGTATGTGAGAAGCCTCTAAATCTGTAGTCAACACTCTGAGAGATGGTTGACAATGCTTCAGAATGAAATAAATTACTGGGGAATTGGTGCTGTTATTTTCTTATAAATTCTTTAGGTTGTCAAGTGTAAGTACAGCCTAATTTATTCAAACATAATACTGATGTTGACCTCCTTTGGAATTCAATAGGTTTGGTATGATCCAGAAGGTTATCACTCCCTGCCAGCTTATCTCAACAGTCTGAACAATTTCCTCCTTCGAATTAACATGTCACAACATGATGCTGCCCGACATGGTAAGGTCATCTACTCAGAAGCTTTTGGTATCGCTGCTTTGGTCACTTTCTATATAAAAATGCAAGTTGGATCCGTTTCTTCCCAGTGGCATGTATTTTATGGTAACTAAATCACAGGTCTTTAAAAGAAGTTTGGAAGTACAAACTACTACCAGATGGGACATTCTAGGTAATCTTAACTTCAGGTTAATTTCGTTTCCTCATTAAGACAGGCTAATAAAGTTGACTGCACACTTATTTCTACTTGTAGACCTAGTAGTCAGAGCTCAGAGGGAAAGATTTTGTAGCCATTAACTTACATATAAGCCAAAGATAGAAATTACTTAAGCTAATAAGTATTTTTACAATTCTAGATATGGAGACAAAGCTTTTATATTAAAAGCTCTATACCTGACTAAAATTGTTACCAGTTAAGTGAGCACTTACCATGTAACCTTTGAATGAGAGGTAGTTCATTTTTACAAGCTCCCATTTCAGATAAACATTTTTATTCCCTCTGTGACTCAGAAGTAGGATTTAAACTGAAAACTGAACATATTTCTATCAGAGTTCTGCCTCTCCAGTTTCTAATACTCCAAACCTCATACTTCATGTTTCTCTCACTTCTCTGGACTCAAGACAGTTCTGCTTCAGTTGAATCTATCAAGAAGCTTCAATGTACTTTTTAAAATTGGGTTTGGAGTTTGCAAAAGACTTGATTTTGTTTTCTAATGCAATTACTGATCATCAGACCATTTCATCTTCTTAAGGTTTCCTCAAATTATATAACCATACTGAATCTACAAAATAAAAATAAAGATGAAGGAAGACCAAGTAACTGGCCAAAGACCATGGACAAAGATTGAATTCTGGTTAAGACTAAGTTTCTAGCCTAAAATAATAGTTTCTCAATCACTAGTTAGAGAAAAAGACACAATATATATCTCTTAGGAATGGTGACATCTACCTTTTTCTGTTTATTCATTTTCTTTTTTTCTTCTGCTTTTCATTAGTGATTTAATAGTTATTTACAAAAGTATAAAATACTTTTATAAAATAGAGATATAATTCCTCACCATCAGCAACATCGGAGTTCTGTGTCCCCATCCTCCTCTAGAAGAAACTGCAGTACTGCAACGTCACAGATATGGTTTGACTATTATCTCTGTCTGCCTATTATCTGTCTGTCTGTCTGTCTGTCTATCTATCTATCTATCTACCTATCTACTTATCTGTATTCTCACCCATTTTTATTCACTTCTATGACCCTGCATTCACTTCTTTTCCACGTCATACCTGATACCTACTTTTCCTTGATCCCCATAGTGTTGGACATCATAAACATAAAGTGTACTGGCTTTACATATGATTGTGTGAGTGAGATATAGAGTCAAGTGCTCATTCTAGTAACTGAAAATTTTGGAATCTTCATTTCAGAGAAGAGGTCATTTTTTCCCCAACTGCTTTGGCATTCTCCTTCCTGGAGAAAGCATGAAATACATAACAAGACTGATAGGCCTTGGATCAGAGCATCAGTATGGGGCCTCAACAAAAGTGACAAATTAAATTAATAGGTGACTTAAGCTAGCTAGGTCTAGTATAACCTAGTGTGAAATACTATTGAGCTCTTGACTTTCAGTGGGATATCTTCCTCAGGAAAAAAGGGAATTGTTGCTGTGACAGATAATGAACACATAAGAACTATAGAAACTACTGGAGGGAATGCAACAAGGGTACATACGTGAGAACAAGAGACCCATTCCTCTTTTGAAGGGTCAGCTATTGAAACCTGTTTCCAGGTTTCATTTCTAATTAGTATTCTTTACCACGACCAAAGCCTTCTGAACCACTCTGGACTTCAGCAGGCAAGCAGTTGCAGTTCCTGCTACTGTGTTTTAAATTATAGAAGATACAAAATGAAAAAAATTTTTAAATCTTTTTATTCATTTATTAATGGAGAGAGATTAAGAGTGGAGAGGGAAATACAGAGAGGGAAAGAGACAGAGAGACACCTGCAGCCCTGCTTCACCACTGAGGAAGCTTTCCCCCTGCAGGTGGGGACCAGGAGCTTGAATCTGGTCCTTCTACACTGTAATGTGTGTACTTAACCAGGTGTACTACCACCTGGCCCCCAGAATTAAGATTTTAGAACCTAAACTTTGTATTGAACATAAAAAGAAATTTATTTTTTAATATGAAAGTGCTATCTTCCCATCCACTTTGGAAGGAGATTGATTTCTTTGGAAGGAGAAATCAATGTCACTTTAATACTTCCATTGACTTTTAATATTTGTATGGGTGTCTGCCATGGCAGTATTATATTTTTAATTAACTGTATTATTCTGTTGCTATGTTTGAAGACATTTTATTAATTCTACATGAATTGATATTTTTGCTTTAGGTGAAATTATTTTTGATTCTAGCATGCAAATACAAATATTTTAATTAGCTTTCCTTTGCAGTGTCAATATCTATTATATTCATGTGGTTCCCTCTAGTGGTTAATTTAACATGAAAATTATGTTATTCCTAGAGAATATAAGTTTGCTTGTTTCCCCTAATAAATCTTACACAACTAGACTCTTATTGCACTCTTAATCTTACTATTTATTCAAACTCTTTACTGTCTTAATAGCAATTGTCAATGAGAAGCATCTTATTTGAGATTTATAATTTGTAGAGAAGGCAGAAAGTACTAGCTAAGGGGGTATAGCTCAGTGGTAGAGCATTTGACTACAAAATACAAGATAACAGAGGTACAACACCTTCCCTTTCCTGCCACCAGAGTTCTGCATCCCCATTCCTTCCAGACTAAACTACAGCAATTCTCCTAAGGTGGCAGATATGGTTTAACTTGTATTTCTACAACTGTCTATATTTGTATATATTTGCCCACTCCCCCTCCCCTATGATCCCATCTTCTCTTCCTTTCCAAGTCATACATACACCTATTACTGCATCCAAATGTCCTTCCCTTTTTCCTCTTCTCTCTTCGGATCCTGATAGAGTTCAGAGCCCTCTAATCATCTTTCACCTGTCATTTCTGCCCCACTGGGTGTATGGACCAAAATTCTTGGGAGTTCTGGTTTCTGCAATTGCTTCTCCACTGGACATGGGTGTTGGCAGGTCGATCCATACCCCCGGCCTGTTTCTGTCTGTCCCTAGTGGGGAAGGGCTCCAGAGATCAGCACCAATTTTCATAGTGGGGGATTTTTTTTTTTGCATGTGCCACTGGTTATATGGCATCAATGCAATAGATGTGATGTGGGTGACCGTTTTCCTTTAAAAATATATCTTCGAAATAAAATTGTTCAGATCGTAGCCTAAGGAGGAAAGTGTATGCATTATTCATCTAAAAATCGGCATTTCTGATTTACTGAATACCTACTAATGAAAAGAACTGTCTCTTCTTTAAGGCATCATCATGTATAGTCATCCTTACCCAGGAGTGCAAGACCAAGAACAAGCCACGTAAGCAGATCTATCTGGCAAGCCAATTTTCTCTTTGGCAGTCGCCCTCTGTATAAAGTGCTATAATTGGAAATAATAGTTGTATCTGAATGAATGTCAGTCGAAAAGAGCTGGCAATATAAATGACTGACTGGGATAAAGGGAAGTTTCCAAAAGGGTGTAGAGTGGGGTTGCCAAGTAGAGCTTGTTGACCATAGATTCATAGAATCTTTTGCTTTTAGAAGTCAAGTGCGTATAAGTGCTTCATCATTTCAACTTCCCTTCATAGCATTTAAGTGCTTTTTTTCTCTGCTTAAGAACAAGTCAGCCCTTGAATACATCCTGTAACCCTTGGAGAGTGAGGTTATTCTATCAAATGTCCCCAGTCAATTCAGATACACTGGAACTACATTTATCCCAGGGTCACAGTTGTGTCATGTAGTAGATATTATCTGGCTGAACTTGGAGGAAAACTTATTTGTGTCACAGCTAACTCTTGTACTATTTTGTTGATGGCTTTAGCCATGAATCTTACTGAAAGGAAAAGCATTCTAAAAAAAAAAAAATCACATGTGCTCTTTTTTTCTCTCTCTATTGCTCGCTACAGAATGAGCAGCTTAATTGATATTTTAGTGGCACTCTCCATCCTGATGGGCTACTCTGTCACCACAGCCAGCTTTGTCACCTATGTTGTAAGGGAGCATCAGACCAAGGCCAAGCAGTTGCAGCACATTTCAGGCATCGGTGTGACATGTTACTGGGTAACAAACTTCATTTATGACATGGTGAGTAAATTGTGGCAAGAAAGACAGGATTGATTTAGGCAGGAGATGTCGGTTTTATACTTGAGATTTGTTTACGCTAGGATGTTCAGATTACTGCCACGAAAACAGTACACAGAGGGAAGAAGGTAATTTGAATCAAGCTTGTTCTCATCTAGTGGCTGGAGGTAAGGAAAGTCACCTGTCCTGACTTCGTTTCTGTAATCTTAGGACATTCTTTATCAGAATCCAAAGGACACTTTTAGTGAAAATTCCTGAACCCTACTCCAGATCTGTGGTGTCTGCATCCTGGGAGTAAAGCCTGAAGAACAAGCTTTTTAAATAAAATTCTCCAAGTTATTTTATGCACACAGAAGTTTGAGAATAATTACTGTGGAGAAATAGCTTAGCCTTACCTGGTGGTACCAAATAATTACACTTGTAAAAATTTAATCAGCTAATAGTGAAAAATTCAAAGTAGCAGTCCCTGCTGACTGACACATTAGAGAGGATTAGGAGGGGAAACAAAGGATGGATTTCATTGGTATCTCTCATTTGCATAAAATTGTTCCAAAGTTCAGATGGTTTTTCTTGACTCCAATTGTGCCAGTATTGGCCAGAAGCCCAGGATGGGTATGCATTTGCCTGGCGATTATGGTGAAATTGTCCGAGTAGTTGTAAAGATCATTGGTTTGAAGGTTTGGAGAGTAATTAATTGTATTTCCATTTTGTTAATGTATTCAGCGAGGTCTGAAATGGATCTGCTGTAGAAGTCAAACCTAAAAGAATGGTAATGAGTTCATAGGAGCCCTAATGTTAAGAAAGCCTAAAGCATTCATTAAAAAAAAATGGGTTGCATACTACTAGATTCTGTTGTATGTATCTAGTACTCATACCAAGTTAGATTTTTTCCCCCAAAATCAAACTACCATCTCTTTCATTGTGTGCATCTTGCCGCAGACGCCATAGCATTTAATATTTTTAATTGACAGTGTATCACCTAGCTCTCCATAAACCTGTGATCCCAAGAATGTGTGGGTCCTCCCGCCCTGTAATTCTGCACAGAGTGGCTCACTGATAACCAAGTCTTAGAAATCAGCCATCGGAGAGAGTTCCAGCATTCAAAATGAAATCAATACTTTTAGGACTGACTCTAATACCAAGCTACCTGGCTGTCTTATCTTTTTTCATTGAACCCCTGTCACCAAATGATGTCAGGTCTCAGAGCCTGGAGGCAAGAACACCAGGGACTCTGTGTCTGTCTATAAAGATGGGAGACCGGTGTGACCTCTTTCTGCAGCAGACAAATTCTAGAGTGGAATCAGTGTAAACTAAGCTGAATGTTATAAACCACAGGAATAGATGTAAAAAATTTATCCTTTCAAATATTTCTAGCTCACCTGTTTTAGTTTGAAATTAAATGGACTATTGATTACCTTTTAACAAAGCTTTTCACATGTTAAATAAGACTTTACATATTTTCCTAGGTCTTCTACTTGGTGCCTGTAGTATTTTCCATTGGTGTCATTGCAATTTTCAAGTTACCTGCCTTCTACAGTGAAAACAATCTAGGTGCTGTATCTCTTCTCCTCCTGCTGTTTGGGTAAGCTGCAGTGACATAAGAATTAATGCAATTAAATGCTCCTAGGTACAGATCTAGATCTTATTAACTAATAGGCAATTATCTCAGGGTTCATTTAAGGTGACTAACAATACCTTGAACTTACTAGTCCACAGTTTGTAAAGTATTACAATTCTGAAAATTAATGCTGATATTAATAATAGCTCATACCATTAGCAAGCACTTACTGGGTATCCAGTGTCATGCTTAGCAATTTATATATTGATTTAATTTATATAAAAATGAATGCTTTAGAATGATCAAAAATGAATTTATGCATTGACAAAGTGGGAAAACAAATTGTTTCTTTTTTTTTTTTTCCCTATGGGGTTATCACTGGGGCTCCATGCCTGCACTATGAATCCACTGCTCCTGTGGCCATGAGTTTTTTTGGATAAGACAGAGCAAAATTGAGAGGGGTGGAGGAGATAGAAAGGGAGAGAGAAAGACACCAGCAGACATGTTTACCACTTGTGAAGCAACCCCCCTGCAGGTAGGAAGCCAGGGGCTCAAACCCAGATCCTTGAGTAGGTCCTTACACTTTATATTATGTGTGCTTAACCCAGTGTGTCACTGCCTGGCCCCCGATAAATTGTTTTTCTGCTAGGATAATACAGATTGATTTAATCAGTGTTGAAATTCTTTATGCTGGATGGCAGCAGCACAACTTGTAGAGAACGTATATTACCGTGCATGTTGACATGAGCTCAAGCCTTTGGTCCCCATCTGCCAGAGGGAAGCTTTATGAGTAGTGGAGCAGTGCTACAAGTATCTCTCTTCCCCTTCTATCTCCTCTTTTTATTTCCTGTTTCTCTCTGTCTCTATAAGAAAAAGAAAGAAAAAAAAAATGGCCATCAGGTATGGTGAAGTTTTCACATAAGCACTGAATCCCAATGCCTGTAGTCCTGGTGAGGAAAGTGAGTGAGTGAGTAAGGAAGGGAGAGAGAGAGGAAGAGAAAGAAAGAGAGAGAGAGGAAGGAAGAGAGGGAGGGAGGGAGGGAGGGAAGGAGAAAGTTCTTTTGCCTTTAGTGCATGGGTAGTATTCATTTATTGCCCAAAATATTGCTAAGGTGTTTGTTGAAAATAAGGCATCCAACTTCTAATCATGTGTTGTCCGCTCAGCTAGTCTACAAAAAAAGTCATCACTTAAACTATAAGACATATTAATTAAACTTGTATTTTTAAGCAAAAAAAAAATTGTCTTGCCTGCATGGGGACATGCCATTCATCTCAAAGAGGAATACATGTGTAGTTGTAATACTATAGAACTACTTAAGACTTCTTAAAAGAAAAGATTCTTACAATCATTAAAATTCTTCTGAACATTTTGATAAACAATGGATAAAAGAGAACTCTAGCTATAAGGTTTGACAGTTCAACCCTAAAATATTTTTCCCCTTGGAGGAAAAAAGCTAACTCATATTCTTTTTATTTTATAAAGGAAACTGTTAAGAAATGATTTTAATTCTTAGTATTATTGATTTACAGATACGCCACGTTCTCTTGGATGTACATGCTGGCTGGGTTATTCCATGAGACAGGAATGGCTTTCATCACTTATGTTTGCATCAACTTGTTTTTTGGCATCAATTCCATTGTCTCTTTGTCGGTGGTGTACTTTCTTTCCAAGGAAAAGCCTAATGATGCAGTAAGGTTTCTTTTCTTTCTTTCTTTCTTTCTTTCTTTCTTTCTTTCTTTCTTTCTTTCTTTCTTTCTTCCTTCCTTCCTTCCTTACTTACTTACTTACTTTCTTTCTTTCTTTTTATTTGTCTGCTAACCTCAGTCAATGTATCAAAAACTTTAACATGTTAAAGATGGATTTTTTTTTTGTATTTTGCATTCTCTGAATAGAACAAAAAGAACTTGTTGTATATTAAATTTAGTAAAGGAAAAACTACAGTCATTAAATGTTCTTTTTAGACTCCATCTAGATTCATGCCTATGACTATTTATTCAATGTCACAACTGTTGACATTTGATAGAGTTTGAGTGAGGTGATGGAGGTGAAATCAGATACGTTGTATGGCACTACAAAAAGGCCAACCAATCAGTTGCTAAACATTTTACTGATTAACAAATTATTATAGGATGAAGGAGACAGGGATGGTGACTTAGCTGTATTAATGTGGTTATGATTTATGTGAACATTCATAGAGAAGAAAATCCCTTGCAGTCATGCACTGGAGTTTAACTACTTCACTGCAAGCATCACTTTCCATTCAGAGCTGACAATTAAGGTCAGTGAGAAGGGAAGCACTAACAGGGCTAGGCGACTGAATGCAAAAGAATGCAGAAGAAATGAAGAGAACTGAGGAATAGACTAGCCCACTCCAGGGGGAAGAAGAAACCCACGAGGTGCAAGTGGTCAGCCCTAAATGTGAATAACATTAAAACGAACCCATTTGCTCCTCTCAGGCATAGGTTGTTTTTCCATCCCATATCACCATTTTATTCCATCTCTAAGTAGAATTACATTAGGCTTGGAAACTACAGTACTGAATACCTTCTTGACGCAGGCATCTAGCCCCCAAGCCCTCGATATTCCTACAGGCCTACATATTAAGGCAGGTCTACAAGTGGCCCTGTATGCGCATATTCTGTTTGGTCTGAAGCCTTTTTCTTAGGCTATGCTCAAAAAACTAAATGCATAATCTTCTCCTGCTTTATTTCATTAATACATTTCTTCCAGTGGTTATAGGACATGTTTATATGTAATTTAACATATGTGTGAAATAATTGCCATTCTAGATAAACTTCTCAGGCTTCATTATTTGTCTACCTTTGGCTTGATATTTTTTATTAATTTGTTGGAAGTATAACACTGAGTTTCAATTTTGCTTCTCTGATTTCAGACTTTAGAACTTATTTCGGAAACCCTCAAGCGCATTTTCCTGATTTTCCCACAATTCTGTTTTGGCTATGGTCTGATTGAACTTTCTCAACAACAGTCAGTCCTAGACTTCTTAAAAGCTTATGGAGTAGAATATCCGAATGAAACCTTTGAGATGAATAAACTAGGTGCTATGTTCGTGGCTTTGGTTGCTCAGGGCACCATATTCTTTTTATTACGACTCTTAGTAAATGAATGGCTAATAAAGAAACTCAGGTAAATACAATTAAAATATATTGTGTGACTTCTTGACAGAATGCAACTCAAAGTATTCAGGGAGGGCTCCATAGTCTAAGTGTTTCCATAAGTGAAATGGAAATGTTTTTCTCAAAAAAAATGTTTAAGAATTAGTTTAATTTCCACAGTGATCAAGCTTTATGTGCAAGTATTACTATAGAATAATGGAGTAAAATTAAATTAAGACTGTTGTTAGACTTACAGAGATCAAGATTTACTGGTGGAAAGAGAATGTCTACATAAAAGGTGTAGTCTTTGAGTCTAGTTTGGAATGATGGAACATAGAAATTGGGAAAGTCTGAGTATGTAGTATAATACCAATAGGTTGGGTAAAGAATATGGAGTGGGGCTCAGGCGGTGGCGCAGTGGGTTAAGCGCATGTGGCGCAAAGCGCAAGGACCCGCGTAAGGATCCCGGTTCGAGCCTCCGGCTCCCCACCTGCAGGGGAGTCGCTTCACAGGCAGTGAAGCAGGTCTGCAGGTGTCTATCTTTCTCTCCCCCTCTCTGTCTTCCCCTCCTCTCTCCATTTCTCTCTGTCCTATCCAACAACAAATAACATCAACAATGGCAATAATAATAACCACAACGAGGCTATAACAACAAGGGCAACAAAAGGGGGAAAAAATGGCCTCCAGGAGTGGTGGATTCATGGTGCAGGCACTGAGCCCAGCAATAGCCCTGGAGGAAAAAAAAAAAAAAGAATATTGGGTAAAGTAAGGAAAGAATCATGATTGAAAAAATATATAGGGGGGCTAGAGGTGGCACACCAGTTAAGCACACACAGTGCTACGTGCAAGGACCTGTGCAAGGGTCTGGGTTCAAGCCTTCTGCTCCCCACCTGCAGGGAGGAAGCTTCAAAGTGGTGAAGCAAGTCTCCCTCTCTCTCTCTTTTTCCCTCCCTCCATCCCTCCCTCCTCCCTTCTCAATTTCTCTCTGTCCTACCCAATAAAATACTAAAAATGACCACCAAAAGCAGTGGATTCCTCATGTAGGCACCAAATACCAGCGATAACCCTAGAGGCAAGAAAGAAAGAAGAAAGAGAGAGAGAGAGAAAGGAAGGGGGAGGGAGGAAGAGACAGGAAAGAAACAAAGAAAAGAAAAGCTATAGCGGCTGGGTGGTGGCACACCTAATTAAGTGTATGTATTACCATGCATAAGGACCCAGGTTCAAGCCCCCAGTTTCCACTTGCATGAGGAAATCATGAGTGCTGAAGCAGTGCTGCAGATGTCTCTCTGTCTTTCTCCCTGTATCTCCCCCTCCCTCTCAATTTCTCTCTATTCTATCAGATAAAATAAAGTTAAAAAAATAAAGTTAAAAAAGTATATATATAAATTTTATTCAGAAATTCTATTTCTAATTTTTTTCTGGTAGATATATTCACGTGTAGGCGGGGGGGGCAGGTGGTGTCACACCTGGTTGAACGCACATGTCACATGTAAGCAGAATTATGCATGTATAAGTTTTTTATAACAGTCATTCCTAATAGAAAAAGAATGAAAATAACCTGCCTGCCTTTCATTTCAGGTCAGGTTAAATTATATTTGTGATTCATAAATAAAACAAGGCAGTTATTATAATTTACTATGTAATATTTGAGATTTTGTATAATATTTATTAAAGAGAAATGCATGGCTTAGAACAATGTATAAAATATATTATCGTTTGAGTTCAAAAAACAATAAGTAGAAAATTTTAAAAAGTACTTAGGAGGAGAGAGAAAGAGCCAGACATCACTCTGGTACATGTGCTGCTGGGGATTGAACTCAGGAACCTCATGCTTGAGAGTCTAGTTCCTTAGCCACTGTGCCACCTCCCAGAACATGGTTTACTGAGTTTTAAATTTGCTTTGCTTTGCTTTTATGAGTTACTACAGAGGTGGATTTGAGATGTGAGTTTTCAGGACTGCTAACCTAAATATATTGCCTAGATCCCTTGGTGAGACACGTGGTAAAGCATACAGAATAATATTCATATTGCTGATGATTAAACCGTAGAGAGAATTTTAAAATGTGATCATCAATCTAGGGCTATGTGTGTTGAATCTCTCTAATGTCTGAGTTCTTGATTGGGATGCAACTTTCAATCCCGAACTGACCTTATTATTCTAATTAAGATTCTGAGTTATAATAACAGATCTCTAAGCATAAAGGCATGGACAAGAAAAAAAAGTTTTCCAAGTATGAATTGTGAATATGGTGATTACCATCCATATTTTTATTAAAGTTACTTGAGTAGTCTAATACATGACAAATTGCAAACATGCCTAGTGTGTGTTAGTACCTCTTTGAATGAAGTGAAAGCCTATTAAAACATATCACAGGTATCATTTCAAAATCATTAATACAAAAATCACTGGGACTGTATTTTAGACTGTTGTTAAGAAAATTTCATTCTTCACCTGTAATGGAGACAATAGATGAAGATGAAGATGTGCGAGCTGAGAGATTAAGAGTTGAAAATGGTGCAGATGACTTTGACTTGGTCCAACTTCATCAGCTGACAAAGACCTACCAACTTATCCACAAAAAGATTATTGCCGTAAATAACATCAGCATTGGGATACCTGCTGGAGAAGTAAGGAATGATGCCACATTCTTTTAAAAAGTTACTTCCTTATTATTTCTTTACTGAGAAGATGGAGAGATAGAGAGACTAGGGCAACACCTGGTAAATACCATCCCAGGGGTCAAACTCAGCACTTGACACATGCAAGGACTGTGCTCCACTTGCGGTGCTACCTCTCCAGCCACCAGTGTTCTCTTTCTAACCTTTTTTTTATTGACTTAATAAATAACAAAGAAAAAGAAACTTTATCTGTCCAGAAATACTAAAGTCAACCTACGAATATCTTTGATGGATTCTCTAATAGCTGTACATATGTTCTGTTCCTTATCCTTTGAGTCTCCCCATTTGGCGGGGAAAGTTCACTGCGTAACAAGCCCTGAGTCCCTTCCCAAGCTGCAGTTCTCCCTGAGATGGACTTCCATTGATGAATCTGTGTGAAGCTGTTCTCTTCAGCTTTCAGTCCCCAGGCATGTTCAGAAGACAGCCTCTGAAGTCAGTTATCAGAGATGAGGTGCTAGAATATCACCCATTTGTAGTCTTGCCATTTGCAAAGAAGCAATATAATGGCATTTTAAAAGGAGAAAGAAAATGTAGGCATTTCCCTTGCTTTTCCAAGAAGAGCTTCAAACTAAATGTGCCAGATTTATTCAACAGTATAAAGAAGTTGTTGCTTCAGTAGCTTATTCCAAAAAGTTGTGATTTTATATGAATAATGTGAAGTCTGTAAAATAATTACTTTGTCAGGTTAGCACTTCTCATGAGATATTTTATCATGGCACTGAGAAGTGTGCTAGGTAATATAATATGCAAAAACAAGTCTTATATATAAATACAAGTGTTTGGATTGTTAATGATAAAAAAAAGCTATGTAAGTATTCATTTGTTTTAAAAGAGAAAGTGTTACCAAATACTGACAGAACATGAAAATATCCGTGATTAATTCCAGTGAGGTATTATTCTTCCTAATTTTCACCTAGGAAAGAGAGAGTAGTTAATGTGTTTTGGGTTTGGACTAAAGTTTGCCTTACGTTTGTTTCTCCCTTAAACCAGTGCTTTGGCCTTCTCGGTGTGAATGGAGCAGGAAAAACTACTATCTTCAAAATGTTGACTGGAGACATAATTCCTTCAAGTGGAAACATTTTGATCAGAAATCAGTCTGGGTATGGAAAAACTAATGTCTCAGCTTACTGAGCTAAAGATAATTAAATGAGAAAAATAATTTAAATGTATACTTTATGCTATTTTGTGATTGTGTTATGACATTCTTAGGGAGAAAGCAATTCCACAAGCGAGTTGAAGCTAAACCCTTTAAGTGTGACTAAGGGTGGACTGAGTTTATCTCTTAATCTCCATAACTAAAATAGCACTAGCACCAGCTTATTTGGGGACCAAGCAAGACATACCTTTTGTATGTCTATTTATGTAGTTTAAAAAAATAGTTATTGGGAGTCGGGCGGTAGTGCAGTGAGTTAAGCGCACATGGCGCGAAGTGCAAGGACCGGAATAACTATCCCGCTTCGAGCCCCCAGATCCCCACCTGCAGGGGAGTCGCTTTGCAGACAGTGAAGCAGGTCTGTAGGTTTCTGTCTTTCTCTCCCCCTCTCTGTCTTCCCCTCCTCTCTCCATTTATCTCTGTCCTCCTATCCAACAACAACAACATCAATAACAACAATAGTAACTACAATAATAATAAAAAACAAGGACAACAAAAAGGGAAATAAATAAATATAAAAAATAGTTATTGAAGCAATATTGACTTCTCTCTCTCTCTCTCTCTCTCTGTATGTGTGTCTGTCTGTCTGTCTTAGGTGTGTGTCATAACTAGATAATCTGCAGATGCTACATGCTTTCCAACCAAATTCTAGTTTTCATCTACCAACATCTAGGTGGTTTTGTTTTCTTGTCTGTGGTTTTTTTTAGAGTGTTCATTTCAGATATACAGTTTTATATTTAAAGGCCTAGCTATACTACATTTTTGTCACTGCTATGTTTTTATTCTTTCAAATCAGATCACTGGGTCACGTTCACTCTCATAGTTCACTGGTTGGTTACTGCCCTCAGGAAGATGCCTTAGATGACCTGGTAACCGTAGAGGAACATTTGTATTTCTATGCCAGGGTGCATGGGATTCCAGAGAAGGATATTAAAGACGTGAGTATGTGTAGGAAATTACTTCATTTAAAACCCAGTAATATTTTTGATCCCTACCCACCCACCCTAAATATTATGTCAGCACCTAATGAAATGACATTCTCCTCCTGCCATCATGAATGGATGCAGTCTTTTTTTTTTTCACCAGGATTATTGCTGAGACTTGATGTCTGCATGACCTATCCATTGCTCTGGTGGCCATTCCCTCCCTTTTTATTTATTTAATAGGACAGATAGAAATGGAGAGGGGGAGGAAGAGCTAGAGAGGGAAAGAGAGACACCTGCACCACTGCTTCACCACTTTATCCCTGCAGGCGGGGATCAGGGGCTTGAACCTGGGTCTTTGTACATACTAACATGTCCACTCAACCAGCTGTGCTACAACCCAGCTGCAGGTACCTGCAGTCTTGACTTCACAGCCACACCTACGAATTCACCTTTTGAAACTTTTTAGCCCATGTTTCTTCTGGCCTTTTTTTGTTTGTTTGTTTTTAGTATATGAATTATATTTTGCATAACCTTTATTTTTTTTAGCCTTTTAATCAAGAAAACAGCAATTTATAGCACTGTATCCCTCACCTTATAGCGACGTCAGTCAATTACATTAGCTGCTAGCTTGAGTGAAGAGTTCAGAATTCTATAGTGTTCAGAAAAGTGCCGAATCATAGAATTGCCTGAAAAAATGTCCAAATGAAATGAGATAGCTTCCATTTTGGTTTTTTCAAATGTGAGATTTGAAATTTCAAATTGAAACTATTTGCCTTTTTGATGGAGTGGCTAACCTTTAGAGCAATTTCTTCTGGTTTTACAACCCCAGGAACCTGTTGAAATCATCCTAGGAGTCCAATTTTTGCCAGAGTTGTTTAACTACAGAAATAACCATGATCCCTAAGTTAATACATTAGTGTTCACACTGGCAGTTTTAAATAAGCTGAAGGCCTTTGTAACAGTTTGCCCCTGAGCAGGAAGAAACAGTAATGATAATCAGTGAGAAAGCTAGCTTGTGAAGAACTGAATTCTTTTTTTTTTTTTTTTTAGTTACTTTAAGCTTTGCTAGGAAACCCTATGGTAATGCAGTAGAACGAGCAAGTGTAAATACACATACAACACAATGCATACTCCACGGAAAATCCCACTTGGATGAAGAGCCTCCACAGATTTTCTTTTATCTCTTCAAAAGATGATTAGTTTTTAAGTGGACATTTAAAAAAAATGAAAGTCTATATTGAGTTTAAGTGCTTGAATTTTTCAGTCACATATACCTTTACCTTAAAACTTTCTTTTCACAGAAAGTAAATTTGACATCTAGTCATACAGGGTTTTGGCAGAGTAGCACCAATCTGACTCTTCTTTTATGCCCACAGAATGTTCACAAACTCCTTAGGAGACTTCACCTGATGCCCTTCAAGGACAGACCTACCTCTATGTGTAGTTATGGCACAAAAAGAAAATTATCCACTGCACTGGCCTTAATAGGGAAACCAACCATTCTACTCCTGGTAAGGGAATAATTATGAAAAAAAAAAAAAAAAAAACACTGCTCTACAATTAGAATGATGTATCCAGTTGTGTGGGCAGCATTTCCTTACATTACTGCAAAAAAAACAGTCATAGTTTTATATGCAGGCAATTTTGCAAAGCATTCTCCTTATATTATTTTATGAAGGAAATTCATATTAGTGAATAGCTGCTCATCATGATGTTTTTCTTAGTTTCAGAAGAAACACGGGACATGGGAATGGGGGTTAACTAAAATGATTCAAAGTACTTGGCTGAGGTAGAGTATGAACCTTGATAGAATCTAGCCCCCACTTATTGCTGAAATTAATTCTGTTAGTGATCGATCAGATACACAGTCAGATTTTCCATTTCTGTTCAAGAAAAAAGACGTGGCCTAAAGCATTATGTTAAAAAATTTCTTTTGGGGGCTGGGTGGTAGCACAGTGCATAAAGTGCACATGATGCTGAGCACAAGGACCAAGGTAAGGATCCCGGTTCGAGCCCCCAGCTCCCCACCTGTAGCGGGGTTGGGGGGGCATCTCGCTTTACAGACAGTGAAGCAGGTCTGCAGGTATCTAGCTTTCTCCCCGTCTCTGTCTTCCCCTCCTCTCTCCATTTCTCTCTGTCCTATCCAACAACAACAACAACTATGATAACAATAACAGCCACAACAAGGGCAACAACAAGGACAACAAAATGGGGGAAAAAAGCCTCCAGGATCAGTGGATTCATAGTGCACTCACCAAGACCAAGTGATAACCCTGGGGGCAAAAAAAAAAACAGTCTTTCATTGTTACTTCATATGAGTTACCAATTTATGGGTTTTTTTTTTTTGGAAGCAATAGATGCTTTCAAAATGCACATTTATATTTGGGTTTGTAGCTATAAATTATATTGATCACCTGAAAATATAAAGTATGCATAGAGGTGACATAGCATTCTGTTCTGCAGGCCAAATATTGTCAAGGGTGTTTATTTCAGAGAAATCACCTGCCCTTATTTTGAAGATCCCCTTCATGCAAGGTCTGCAAACTCCAAAAGGACCTCAGCTATATATACAATAAAAATCCAGTGATTAATCACCTCATTGTTTCAGGGATTAAGTCATACATTAGATCAAATCATTTAATCTTCTCCGAGTGATGCACAACCCATCTTTCAGTTACACCAAAAGTTTGGAAAGCATTATATCCCTGCCAATAGATGCTTATAATGAAATTCTATTGTGTGAGTGTCCCTTGACTTGAACAAAACAATCCCTAGGCACCCCTGTGTGATAATAGATGTAAAGCACTTTCAAGTGTTAAAAGTGTTCTATGCAAATGTTATGTATTAGTGAGTGGTAGTGAAATGCAAGCTTTGTTGTCTTCTATATGCATTTACTGTACATGCTTACTCTTGTGTTCAAAAATAAGACAAGTGACAATATGTCCTCTCTCCTACCCCTAAATTAATATTCATTCCTTCCTTAAAATTTAAATTTAACCCCTTACTATAAAAACAAGCTTACAGCATCCCAGGAGCTGGTGGCATTGTGCTTTAAAGCATTGGCTCTGGAGTTTGATCCCCAGCATTACATATGCCACAACAATGCTCTAGTTCACCCTCCCTCTCCATCTCTCTATCACTAAGATGTAAACCTCAAATAAGCCACTGGCAATCTGATGCACATACATCCCATTAAAGATTTATATTTCTAATTTTCATTTAATATTGGCCTATGATTTCTTTTTTAAGTTGTCTGTCAGGATCTATTACTGCTTATTTAGATTATCTAATTGCTATTTTTTTTTATAACTGAGCACCTTTTCAAAACATCACTGACTTTAAATTACATTTTAGTATTTTTCTACTTGGCAGTTTTGTTCAGATCTTATTTTTATTTCCCTGTGAGTATTAAATTTCAATTAATAACATAAAACTTAAAAGATAGCTCAAACTTGTTAACGAAATAAAAAAGATGTATTGTCTTTTTCCTACTCCACAAAGTAAATCATCACCCACAACCCCAAGTCTGCTGTCAGGGATAGTGTAGCAATTTTGATGTCATTTCAAGTATATATGTGACAATGTAGTATTGAAATGTAAAACTCTGCCTTGTCAGTAATTAAAACAAAATGTTTTCCAGAGAAATACAAGAGACAAGTGTGGAGTAGCAGGGAATCTATTTTACAGAGACACTTTTCAAACAGATTGACAATTTTACATGATTAATTTTGAGCTTTTCTTGACAGCAACCGAAACAAGTCTATTAAGAATAAAACAAGTTGGTCGCAGGGCTTCACAGAGTGATTTCTGTTCCACACAAATGAAACACAGTGATTCATGTAAAGAACCTCATCAAAAATTAATTAATTTGATAAATTTCTCTTGTAATTCTCTGTGAAGGATGAGCCAAGCTCTGGGATGGATCCTAAGTCGAAGAGGCACCTCTGGAAAATCATCTCAGAAGAAGTGCAGAATAAGTGTTCTGTTATCCTGACATCTCACAGGTAAACTGGGTGTGGGGCCTTTGAAAGCATATGCCACCATCTTCGAATGACAGATGAGAAATGATAATCTGGGGGCTGGGCGGTAGCACACCAGCTTAAGTGCATAGTGCAAAGTACCGGGACCCACACAAGGACCCCAGTTTGAGCCTCTGGCTCTCCACCTGTAGGGGGTTCTCTGCACAAGCGGTGAAGCAGGTCTACAGGTGTCTATCTCTGCCCCCCTGCCTTCCCCTCCTCTCTCAATTTCTCTTTGTCATTTCCAATAACAACAACAATAACAGCAACAACAATGGAAAAAAGAGATCTGCCAGGAGCAGTAGATTCCTCATGCAGGCACCAAGCTCCAGCAATAACCCTGAAGGCAAAATAATAATAATAATAATAATAATAATAATCCTAGGTAATATACATTGATAATGAAGGCCCACCTATGAATTACAAGTATTTTGTTTATAGTCATAGGGAGAAAGCAGCTAGGTTCATGGTGAGAAGCTTACACTTGTAGTAGGATAAGACCTATGATTTTTTTTTTTTTTTTAGTCCAAGATTACCAGGTCTCGGTGCCTGCATTACATTCCACTGCTCCTGGAGGCCATATTTTCCATTTTATTGAATAGGACATAGAGAAATTGAGAGGGGAGGGGGATTTAGAGAGGGAGAGAGAAAGAGAGACACCTGCAGTCCTGCTTCACTGCTTGTGAAGTATACCCCCTGCAGATGGGGACCTGGGGATGCGAACCTGGATTGTTGTACAGGTCCTTGCACTTAGTACTATATATGCTTAATCTGGTGTACCACCATCTGGCCCCCAAAACCTATGCATTTTTAAGCCAAAATTTGTATGGTTTATGGCCTTCGTAACTCTAGGACTTCCTGTTGCATATGCCATTAAGTTCAGAATTCTTAGGTTTAGTATGTAAGATCTTTTATTATCTAAACTTTTGTGTCTTTTATTCAAATGTCACCCACTTTTGTCACTCAATTTGAATGATTTTTTTTCCACCAGGGTTGTTGCTGGGTCTCAGTGCTGGCCCTACAAATCCACTGCTCCTGGTGGCCTCCCCCTGCACCCCATCATTTTATTTGATAAAACAGAAAGAAATTGAGAGGGGAGAGGAGAGAGAGAGGGAGAAAGAAAGAGAGATACCTGCAGACCTGCTTCACCATTTGGGAAGCATCACACCACAACTGGGGAGCTGGGGTCTCGAGCCTGGGTCCTTGTGCATAATACTATGTGCACTTAACTGGTGTGTCACCTTCTGGCCCCATTTTTCTTTTATTTTATTAGTGATTTAATATTGATTTACAAAACTGTAGAATAACAGGGGTATAACTCCACACTGTTCCCACCACCAGAGTTCTGTCCCCATTCCCCCCATTGGAAACTGCAGTAGTTCTCCCAAGATTGCGAATGTGGTTGACTAGTATTTCTATAACTATCTGTTTATATTTATACACTTTTGCTCATTTTTTCTATGATCCTGCCTTCTCTTCTAAGTCAAACCTACACCTATTAATAATTCTAAATGTCCCTCAATAATTCCAAATGTCCTTTTTTCCCTCTTATCTTTCTGGTTCCTGATGGAATTGGAGTTCAGAGCTCTCTGGTCATCTCCCCCTAACATTTCTCCCACTCTGGGTATATATATGAGCCAGAATCCCTTATGGAGTGAAGAAGGTGGGAGTTCTGGCTTCTGTAGTAACTTCTCTGCTGGACATGGGCAGTAGCAGGTTGACCCATACCCCCAGCCTGTTTCTGTCTTTCCCTAGTAGGGTAGGGTCCTGGAGAGCTGAGGTTCTGAGACACATTGGTGAGGTCCTCTTCCCACAAAGGTCAGGATGGAATCATAGTAGCATTTGCAACATGGTGGCTGAAAGGTGATAAAATATCAAGCAAGACAAAGTGTTTAATAAACAGAAACCAAAAAGCAGGAGCCAAGTAGGCAAGAGTAGGGATCGTGGGGTGGGAAAAAACTAGGAAGTTTATTTTAGTTATGTTCCAAGGGGCCCAGGGCTTTAGTAATTTTTGCCTAAACTTGATAGGTAACATGGAGATGGACTAAAAATATTGTCTGGGAAGATGATGCCAGAGTTGTGAATAGGGCTAGAAAGTAGGACTAGAGCAGAGTGTAGTTCTCAAACTTCAAGGAAGTATATAAATATAATTCACTGGTTACCCCATCGATCTGCCCTAGAGGCATATATATTCACATTTAGTGCATGAGCCTGTGTAAGCTCTGAGTCCCTGTCAGTTTGAGTTCGCACTCCATGGTCACAGCTGGGAACACCTAGCCAGGCTTCTTCTTCCATAAAGTAAGCACTTCTAATCAGTAAAATGAAAATACTGTTAAGCATTTTATCTCTACATTTCTTGTAAGAATGGCTTTGTATCAAGTTAATTCTTTTATAATTATCATGTAGAAAACTGTCCCTTGTTTATAATCAAGAGATATGTCTTTATTCTGGCTCTGCCTCAGAATATTATGTTCTCTAGAACCAATCATTTAGTTCTCATTAATTTTTGCATTAAATAATTTTGCATTAAATTGTCTATACAAGTAGAAATTTCAAGTATAGAACTTAGAAAATCAAGTACAGATTCACCAGTTACAAAAGTACGAAACCATTAGTAAATGAAATGCGAGGTTTAGTGGGAAATAGTATTATTTTGGGAACAGTCTTTGGAAGCATAAATGTTGAATCGAACTTGAAAGAAATATTATGTTTGATGGAAAGGGATTCCAGAAAAGGAAGAAAGCCTCTAGTTTGAAAATAAATAGTAGTAAAGCCTCTGTGAAGATATTTCAATTATATTTTTAAAGGTTTGTTTTTCTCTTTAGGAAAAAAAGACAGCATAAGGAACTAAAAGTTTTTTGTTGTTGTTGTTGTTGTTTTAAATTTTAGTCCATATCCCCAGAGGGGGTAAGGGAAGATGATCAGAAGACTGTGGACCCCAGTTTCACCAGGACTGTAACGTCTGTCACCGGGAAGCTTTGATTTTTTAAAAATAAGTTTATTAGTGATTTAATAATGATCAACAAGGTTGTTGGATAAGAGGGGTACAATTTTATATAATTCCCACCACCAGAGTTTCATATGCCCTCCCCTCCACTGGAAGGGTCCTTATTCGTTATCTCTCTGGGAGTATGGACCAAAGATCTTTATGGGGTGCAGAAGGTGGGAGGTCTGGTTTCTGTAATTGCTTCTCTACTGGACATGGGCATTGGCAGGTCGATCCATACCCCCAGCCTGTCTCTATCTTTCCCTAGTGGGGTAGGGCTCTGGAGAGGTGGGGTTTTGGGACATATTGGTGAGATCGTCTGCCCAGGGAAGTCAGGTTGGAGTCATGGTAGCATTTTAAATTTTATGGATGAAAAGCATTAAGATATAAAGCAGAACAAAGTATTTAATAATCAGGAATCTAAAGGTAATAATATAGCAGATGAGATTTGGGGTCTTCATGTTGGAAGAAGCTAGGAAGTCTAGTTTAGGTATATTCTAAGGAGCCTATCACTTTACTGATTTTTGCCTGAGCCCCACAGATAACATGCAAGTGAGCTAAAAGTATTGTCTGGAAAGATTGTGTCAGTGTTGGGAATAGGACTAGAAAGCTAGATCAGAACAGAGAGTAGCTCCCAAATATGGGGAAAGTATATAAATACCATTAACTGTAAACTTTACTTATTTGACCAAAGGCCCATGTCTATTCATATTCAGCAAAGGAATATGAATAGACATGGACCTGTGTAACCTCTGCACCCCTGTTGGTGTGAGCTTGCATTCCTGGTCATACCTAGGAACATTCTAGGCTGTACTCATTTCAGGACCAGTCTTCTTTGAGTGGCAAAGTATGTTGACCCTCCCTTCGGAGAGTGGGGCAGTTTTCTGCCTTTGTTCTACATTGAGGGCAAGGTCCTGTAGAGGACTACAAGAGGGTTTATGGTGTTGTTCCTGTTGGATGGCGGAGAGAGGTGTTGGCCCATCAGATCTATATGGGAATCCCAGGATTCCCTGATTAGGGACCCAGACGATGGGGTGGCCTTATAGTGACCAAAAGGGCCATCATCAAATGCCAGTCTCTTGCTGTTATCCATCTGTGACCTTGAGAAAACTATTAAAGTTTCTGCTAGATGGGGATCAGGACATAGAACTCTGGTGGTGGGAACAATGAACAATGTTGAATTATACCTGTTATCTTATATTTTTGTAGATCACTATTAAGTCAGTAATAAAAATAGTTAAAAAATAAAACAGACTTTTTACTACTTTTGATATTGTTATGTAGCAGTGTTTTACAAAGCTATAAATATTTCTGTGTGTGTGTGTGTGTGTGTGTGTGTATCATCACACCCACCACCAAAGTCCTGTGCCCCCACACCCAGTCCCATCACCATCATAGTTCTTACAAAAGCCTAACAGGTAGTTTGCTTACTATCCTACTTTTTAAGTTTTTTTTTTCTCCTATGAAAACAATAGTTCAATGTGGAGTAATGAACCAGTCAAGCATATGCTTAGGAACTTAAATCCAGTCTTTAGTACCTAGAATGCTGATGTGGTTCTCTTTTTCAGCATGGAAGAATGTGAAGCCCTCTGCACCAGGTTAGCCATTATGGTGAATGGAAGGTTCCAGTGTATTGGATCTTTGCAGCACATAAAGAGCAGGTGAAGAATGATTGTGCTTCTTAACATATGGTGGAGGGTAATCCAATCAAATGGTACTATCCTCGCCTCCCTTTGAGTTCAGGGAGTACCTCAGTTGCCTTTCCTGCCAAGAATAGTAAAACTAGAGTGAATGAATTACTCATTGCCTTGCCTTTATGTTAAATTGTCTTGCTGAGGGTTGGTATGTTTTGTTTTAAACTCTAAAAAATCTAAAAGCTTTAAAAAAGAAATAAAAATCCACAGCCAAAATGTCCTTAAGAAGCAGTTTCAAGAGTTTCCTCAATAACAAAGTAGTTTTTGACAAGTACTTAACAAGCAGGTTCATTTGCCATTTCGCATATGTTTCTTTCATCATTTTTACTGCTTTAAAAACCTTTCAAAAATATGTTGGGGAATATGCATAAATGCCATACTATTAAATTAATGTTTTTATATTTGACAGTTCATATATATTTATACAAACCCATGGTAATCTTCAAAGTTCAGGATGTTACTTTATACCTTTATCTGTACAACTACTTAGCTTTCCTAAAAAATAGTTAAAAAGTAAAGCAGACTTTTTACTACTTTTGATATTGTTACGTGGCAGTGTTTTACAAAGCTATAAATATTTCTGCGTGTGTGTGTATATCATCACACCCACCACCAAAGTCCTGTGCCCCACGCCCTGTCCCATCTCCATCATAGTTCTTACAAAAGCCTAACAGGTAGTTTGCTTACTAGCAATCAGTTGATTTCATCTTGCATATACCTATCCACAGAATGCACATAAAAATAGATAGATAGATAGATAGATGGATGGATGGATATAGAGATCTTACATAGCACAAGAATGAATATTAACTAAGATTTTTTAATTTTTAATTTTATTATTTATTTATTTTAATTAATTATTTTAATTAATATTTTAAATTTTTTTAAACTTTTTTTACTAAGATTTAAACAATAAAAATTAGAGATTTTTGAATATGTTGTTATCGGAAAATCCATTGTGACTTGTTTACAAACTCTATTCTTGATGAAAGCCATTAGCTACTAAATTGACTAGCTTATTTTTAAAGCCTCTATGGCTTTTAATGGTGACTGTTGATAGCAACCGTCCAATAATTTGTCTCTTAAGACCTTGTTTGCTTTAAGTTAGAAACTATTTAATTAAAAAAAGTGACATCAATTGCCAATTCATGGATGTTAAAGAAAGATTTTATGTACCTTTGCGTAGCTTTTATCCAGAGTTTAACTTTATATACTGGCAGCAATAAGTTAAAAATCATGGCCCTGTCCTGTTTCTCACTTATAACACACTTTTTATGGCAAAATGACAGTCTTTATATAAGAAAAGAAGCAATGATGGTCAGCCTGGATACTGTTTCATTATCTAGAATTCCAGGGCAGCTGTTTAAGCAACATGTAATTCACATTATATTTTGCGCTTTTTTCCAAGGTTTGGACGAGGGTTTACTGTCAAGGTTCACCTGAAGAACACCAAAGTGAGCATGGAAGCCCTCACAAGGTTCATGCAGCTGCACTTTCCAAAAACATACTTAAAAGTAAGAAAGTGGTCCACCTTTTGATCCTGGTTGGTCTCTGTAGTCATAATCTAGTATTATAATCAACTCTTGGTATGTTCAAGTTGATCATAACTTTATTATTAATCTCTTTATTAAAGTTGAAAGTTTTACTGTTGTTCTTACTATTTTTAACCAGAGCACTAATCAGCTCTGGCTTATGATGGTGTGGAAGGATTGAACCTGGATCTTTGGAGCCTCATGTCTTTTTGTAACCATTATGCTATCTACCCCTGCTCTATCAACCTCAGTATCTTTATTAGTTCAAGAAGCGTATGATACTTTGACACACAGCTGGTGTACAAAGGGAATCATCAAACTAATTATATACACACACGCATATATGCATATTGTAGTTATTTAAAAATTAAACAGTCCTTTTGTGTACCTCTCTTTCTCACAAAGATTTTAGGACCTTGCTGTGTTATTTTTGAGCTGTATATATGTTGCCAGTTTATTAGTTGTATGATATGTCTTTGGGTGACATGTATTAATGATTAAGGATATCTTTTTTCTTAGAAAAAAATTGCAGAGTTCCAGAATGTAACTGTTGAATAGATTACACCTATTTCTTCCATAATTTAAAAGGTAAATCCATGGTTCCAGGCAGTGGTACACATAATTATGTGTACATATTGTACCATGTAAAGCTCTGGTCCTCACCTTCAGAAGGAAAGCTTCATGAGCATTGAAGCAGGGCTGTGGGTCTCTCTCTCTCTCTCTCTCTCTCCTCCCCTCCCTCTCTCTCTCCCTCTATCTTCCCATCCCCTCTCAATTTCTCTCTGTCTCTATCCAATAAATATTGTAAATAATGATAATAATTGTTAATCCTTAAAAGTAAAAGATAGTACAACGTAACTTAGAGCAGAAGTGCTTGGAAATGAAGTTTTCAAGTCCTCCATTAGTGGTAGCATGCATCAGTTGATTTCATCTTGCGTATACCTATCCACAGAATGCACATAAAGATAGATAGATAGATAGATAGATAGATAGATAGATAGATAGATAGATATAGAGCTCTTACATAGCACATACATGGAACAAATGTGCTTGATAGAAAAAGTTGCAATTGTTGATGTAAAGGTAAGTTATAGAAGAAAATATTGGCTTTAAAAGGAAATAAAGTACAGAATGGTAAAGAAAGGAAGGAAGGAAGGAAGGAAGGAAGGAAGGAAGGAAGGGAGGAAGGGAGGAAGGAAGGAAAGAAGGAAGAAGAAGGGGAGAGTGAACTTCATCTCTCTCCAGAGCCATATCCCACTACGGAAAAAATGGAAACATCTTGGGGGGTGTGGATCAACCTGCCAATGCCCATATCCAGTGGAGAAGCAATTACAGAAGTCAGAACTCTCACCTTCTACACCCCAAAAAGAATTTTGGCTCATATTCCAGAAAGGGAGAAATGTTAGGGGAAGAGAACTAGAGGGCTCTTAACTCTAATTCCATCAGGACCCAGAAAGAGAAGAGTAAAAAAGGAAAGACATTCATATTAATAAGTGTAGATGTGACTTAAAAAGGAAGAGAAGACCATAGAAAAAAATGGGCAGGGCAGGGCAGGGGAGATAGTGTGGTGGTTATACAAACAGACTCTCGTGTCTGAGGCTCTAAAGTCCCAGGTTCAGTCCTTCCTCCCTCCTCTCCCACCACAACCATAAACCAGAGATGAGCAGTGGTCTGGTTAAAAACAAAACAAAACAAGTTGATCCATACTCCCAGCCTGTCTCTCTCTTTCCCTAGTGGGGCGGAGCTCTGGGGATTAGGAGCTCCAGGACACATTGGTGGGGTTGTCTGTCCAGGGAAGTCTGGTTAGCATCATGCTAGCATCTGGAACCTGATGGCTGAAAAGAAAGTTAACATATAAAGCCAAACAAATTGTTGACTAATCACGAACCTAAAGGCTGGAATAGTGCAGATGGAGAGGTGGGGGGGGGGGGGTTTGTAGATCAGCGGGGAAGCAATTACAAAGTCAAACCTTCCAACTTCTGCATCCCACAATGACCTTGGGTCCATACCTCAGAGGGTTAAAGAATAGGAAAGCTATCAAGGGAGGGGATGGAATACAGAGTTCTGGTGGCGGGAATTGTGTGGAGTTGTACCCTTCTTATGCTATGGTTTTTTCAGTGTTTTCTTTTCATAAATAAATAAAAAGAAAAAAAAAAGAAAAGAAATCTAATCTGAGATGAACTTCGTGGCTTGGGAGTCTGGTCATTATAACAGAAAGCCTGAGAAAAGGTGAGGGAAAGGAAATTCTTCTGGAGTCTAGTATACTAATCTTTATAAACCTTCCATATTTTATAAATAAATAAAATTTTTATTTAAAATTGCATGAGAAGTAAATTTATCATAGTACAGAAATACTTATCATAGGATCAAACCTTCCATATTTTATACCATTTGTCTTACAAATAAAAATGTCACTTAGAATAAAAAAGGGGCAAAAATATAAATAGATGATAGATAGATAGATAAATAGATAGATAGATAGATAGATAGATAGATAGATAGATAGATAGATAGAGATAGACAGACAGACAGACACAGAAATAATAGTCAGTCCTTATCTGTGACCTTAGAAGAATCAATGTGGTTTCCAGTGGAGGGGATGGGGACACAGAACTCCGGTGGTGAGAATGATGTGGAATTGTACCCTTGTTATCTTGTAACTTTTTAAACTCATAAGATGGAAGGAAGAGACGAAGAGAGGAAGGAAAGAAGGAAGGAAGGTAGGAAGGAAGGAAGGAAGGAAGGTAGGAAGGAAGGAAGTAAAGGAGGGGGGAGGGAGGAAGGAAGGAAAGTCAGAAGATTTGAGCTGAGATTCAGTACTACCTGTTGGATTACAACAAGACATTTAATGTCTTGGATCTATTTTCCTGGTTTACAAATTAGAGTAACACGTCTGTTTCACAAAGTTGGTATTAAAACTAAATGATAAAATATCCACAAATATACTTCACAAAGTGTAATGCACCATGTTAATGTGAATTGGTCTTAGAGAGTAAAATACAGTGTGCAAGGATCCAGGTTCAAGCCCCTGGGCCCCACCTACAAGAAGAAAACTTCCCATGTGGTAAAGCAGGGATGCAGGTGTCTCTGTTTCTCTACCTCTCTACCTCCCCCTCCTCTCTCAATTTCTCCCTGTCTCTATCCAATAATAAAAAAATAAAAAAATAGAGAGAAAAATAGAGTGCATTAAAAAAAAAACCCAAATCTTTATTTCTAAAACGTAGCTTTGCTTTAACCTCCCAAGAGTTGGCTAACTTTTCCAGAAAATAGTTCCATCTTTTATTCTTATCAATGCCCATTTCCTGTCATCTGAATTAAAATCAACTCTGTAAATTAGAGAACGTTTTTTTACATAGTGTCGGTTAGAGTGGTTTCTCTTTCAGTAAATTCCTGGGTTGTAATATCTTGTTTAATGATGAGATTACAGTCACTTAGGCTATTCAATATGGAACCAAAGCTCTGAGAGTCCATGATTTCTTTCTATTTTTGTCAGTGATTTAATAATGATTAACAAGATTGTAAGATAACAGGGGTACAATTCCATATATTTCCCACCACCAGAGTTGCGTATCCTATCTCCTCCACTGGATACTTCCTTATTCTTTATCCCTCTGGGTGTATGGGCCAAAATTCTTTATAGGGTGCAGAGGGTGGAAAGTCTGGCTTCTGTGATTGCTGCTCCGTTGAACATGGACATTGATAGGTTGATCCATACCCTCAGCCTATTTCTATCTTTTCCTAGTGGGGTGGGCTCTGGAGAGGTGTGACTTGAGGACACCTATGATTTCTTTCTAAACAGTTTATTCTTTGTAAAATTGTTTTATTATCTTTTTTTATTGGATAGAGACAGCCAGAAATCAAGAGGATGATAGAGGAGAGAGACAGAGAGACGCCTGCAGCACTACTTCACCACTCGCAAAACTTTCCTCCTGCATGTGGGGACCAGGGGCTTGAACCTAGGTCCTTGCACATTGTAATATCTGCGCTCAACCAGATGTGCCACCTCCCAGCCCCCCTAAACAGATTATTCTTTATGAGTGCTTGATGGTTTCTAGGTCTACAGAAAAGGAATAACAGGATAGGGAGTTGGGTGGTAGGTTAAGTGCACATGGTGTGAAGCGCAAGGACCGGTCTAAGGATCCCGGTTTGAGCCCCCAGCTCCCCACCTGCAGGGGGGGGTCACTTCACAGGCAGTGAAGCAGGTCTCCGGGTGTCTATCTTTGTCTCCCCCTCTCTCACTTCCCCTCCTCTCTACATTTCTCTCTGTCCTATCCAACAATGATGACATCAATAACAATAATAATAAAACAACATGAACAATGAAAGGGAAAATAAATAAAAATAAAGTCTTCAAAAAAAGGAAATAACAGGATAACAGGAAACAACAATTTGATGATAAAAACAAGATAGCCTGAAGACAGTGACAAGGCAAGACACAAAAGCCTAAGTGAAGTCTTGAAAACTAGGCTGAGATACGCAGCCTTGATCTGACCCATATGGGTTACAGAGGTAGATTTTGGAGTACAAAAGCATACTGGTTAAACTAGCACTAACAAAATATTGTCCTAGCTGCTTTTCTTTTCAGAATATGTGTGTATGGCTTCTAGGCTTCTGGAGATGTTGTTGTTGAACTCCAATGAGGAATGAGAAACACTAAGTACGAATAGGACAAACTAACAACAAACTCTACATATGAAAGTTATTTTACAGGGAAAATAAACAGGATATGCTAGGACTTGATGAAGTAGGCAGGAAAAAAAAAGCCAGGTGTTTGGAATACTTCACTTAGTAACTGATGTTATTATAGATTAAAGTAGAGACACTGGAGAGAATATGCAGGTAGGTTGAGAATCAATGCAACACCTTTGAAGTTTCTCCTAAACAATGCCTTTGAAACCTGCCATCTTTATGCTGAACAGCCAGTCTCTAACGCTTGTGGTAGCGGTGGTGGGGGACTAGCACAGGAACGAAATTTTCAAGAGGGATACCTGAGAGGCTTCATGAGAGTTGTGAAAGATCAGTCCAGAATAGATGTTCTAGGCAAGACCGTCATGACTTGACGCTTGCACATGGATGTAGAATGCTTTGAAATTTGTACTAACTTTGTATTTTCCCTTTGGAATTTATGAAACCTTTCATCTCCTTGTTCCAAGCTATTGGGTTCACAAACCAGACCCACTGCTAACACTGCAGCATCATTTTCAGTGGCATAGACTTTAGTATTTTCCATAATTCTGGACCATGTTATGTCTGATTAAGTTACTATTATCTGATATGGCCAAGTAAGCTTCCCCCTCCCCTTCTGGTTCTTATAGGATCAGCACCTCAGCATGCTCGAGTATCATGTACCAGTCACTGCAGGAGGAGTAGCAAATATTTTTGATCTGCTAGAAACTAACAAGACCGCTTTAAACATCACAAACTTCTTAGTAAGCCAGACTACTCTGGAAGAGGTGAGCAGCTTATCATGATTCATAGTCACAGTGTCACAGATTAATTATTACACATTCTGCTTATCTCTTTTTAATGACATTCAATTTGTTTTTAAATGAAGCAATATCTCATATTGCACCTGAAAAACTTCGCTGAATTTATTTATAACTACATTTGGGAATGACAGGGAAAATGAGAAAATAATTAACTATTTCTCACTGGAGAGGAAGAAAAAAAAACAAAAAACAATTGTCCCTACTTCAAGACATCTGCCCCTATCAGGTTAAATGATTTTGTAAAGTAAGACAAATCATTGTCTATTACTTTCCTTGCTCTCTCCTTGGTAGATATATTTTTTTAATTTTCATTTACTTATGATTGGATAAAGACAGAGAGAAACTGAGAGGGGAGGGGAAATAGAGAAGAGAGACAGAGACCTGCAGCCTGCTTCACCACTTGTGAAGTTAAGGTGGAGACTAAAGGCTCGAACCTGGGTCCTTGTGCACTTTAATGTCAGCACTCGGCGAGGTGTACCACAACGTTCCCCCAGTAGATTTTTTTAAATAATATTTCTCTCTCTTTTTTTTATTCTTTCCTTTTTCTTTTTAACAGATGCAGGGAGAAATAAGGGGGCAGAGGGAGATAGAGGAGAGAGGTCGAGAAACATCTGCAGAACTGCTTCACCATTTATGAAGCTTCCCTCTCACCCCCACCCCCGAAGGTGGGGACCCAGGACTTGATCCAGGTCCTTGTGCGTGGCGATATGTGCACTCTAGTGGAGGAGCCACTGCACTGCCTCAAATATCTCATGTCCTGGGGCCGGGTGGTGACGTACCTGGTTGAGCGCATGTATTACAGTGCTCAAGGATCCAGGTTCAAGCCCCTTTCCTGCAGGAGGAAAGCTTTGTGAGTGGTGAAGTAGTGCTGCAGGTGTCTCTGTGTCTCTCTCCCTCTCTATCTCCCTCTTATCTGGCTGTCTCTATCCAATAAATAAAGATAATAATAAAAAAATATCTTATCTCCTGATTGATTTCCTAGACTAGGACATTCTGAGGAGATCTAGAGAGAATTTGGTGCTAGATCTACTAAATTCAGGCAATTGAAGTGGCAAGTAAAGAATTGTTTTGTTCCACTCTTATCATTACCCTTTTCTTGTTCTTTTTTTTTCTCTCCCCCTCCCCCCCAGAACAACTCAGCTCTGGCTTATGGTGATGTTGAGAAGTGAACCTGGAGTCTGTGGTGTCTCAGGCCCAGAAATCTTTTTGCATAATCATTATGCTATGTTCCATCCCCACATCACTGAACTTAATGACATTTACAGTCAATAAGTTGAGGTGTTATGGATCATCCATATTCAACTTGGCACGCTTTCGATTTTGTATAACTCAACCAAACTGATTGGGTTGCACTGATCATTAGCATCAGTCTGAAAGTAAAACCTTAGAAGACTACTGAGTGCTATGCTTTTACCAACACAAAAGATTTAACCTTTGACTTGTAACCAACTGGCAGCACCATGTCTGGCAAAAGCAAACTCTCAATAGTTTGATGAATCTTTGCTTGTAGATTTAACGATTTTAAACAAAGTGAGAAGAGTCAAGCCTGTTAAAGAATGACTGACTAAACACAATGCTAATGTGAATTTTCTATGCCTAGTTAATTTAGTATATTAATTCTTTAAACTAGAGAAATTTCTCTTAACATTATCATACAGACATTTGATAATGTCTTAGGCCAGGCTCCTTGTCTACACTGATAACTTTTGATACAGATCATAAAGATATGAGGTTATAGAAATTCAGTTGTACCCTTAGATTTATAATATGGCTTTAAGTATAATTATAGCTATAGACACAACTATCATTTTCAAGCCCCAGTTAAATTTGAGTGTCTATAGAAAAGACATCTAATCAATGTGGACGAGTGTGTGTGTGTGTGTGTGTGTGTGTGTGTACACTTATACAATCTAGTTTCCCTTTTACTTGGTTTCCCAGTGTGTCTGTGTAACATTGGTACACCCTGGGGCTGTGGGACAAGAGAGAGATTGTGTGCTCTATGTGTGAATCAACGTTGTTTCAGTATTTGACTTACTGGATACTAATAGCTTTATTTCCCTTGAACAATTAGGTTTTCATCAACTTTGCCAAAGACCAAAAGTCCTATGGAATTGCAGATACCAGTAGTCAAGCCTCCACCATCAGTATTGACTCACAGGAAGACCGGTTGTAGTTGTTATACCTCCAGAAAACTCAATGACAGCAAAGAGCCAATGACTTCACTTTGAGCAAAAGCCACAGAAGATGCCACTTCCTCAGAAAATCTTCTTGTTAAAGTATTAGACTGTACAGAAAGTTATGATTGTGTAAGACTCACAAACCTACATATGAAAGTTTTCCTTCTCAGGTCAGTGATGCTGTTACTCCTGATGGGAATTCCTGAATACTCAACACTACAAGTGTGCTCCTGGATCTGCTGCTGATTCCTGTGCAAGGATGAAACCACCCGAAGATGACTGTCCTAATTTATTACTCTCAATAAAAATTTCAAAAACACAATGATTAGTCGTTGAAGAGTGAGGTAGTTTGGAGCAGTTAGCATTGGGTGAGCTAACAGAATGTTTTTTGTCTTCAGAATGAAAACAACAGAATGAACATTGTCATGAATACATGATGCTACTGTGATTGACGTGTAAGGCACTCAGGATCAGTTCACAATGGCAGTAGAGAGGGCATAATATCTGTCTATCATTTTTAGTACCTTCAAATACATGAGTTCTTACTGACTTCAAGATTTAGTTTCATCCTACAGTAATACTATAGGAGCAGTTTACCCTGGTGGTAGACCAAGTTTAGATTATACTTGCCATAGTTGGCAATACTAAGGCACAGGGAGGAGCAAGAAGCATCTTGCTCTTCGGGGAATCTGGGTGTGTCAGCTGGGCAGATGCAAGTTCTAAAAAGTGCTAAGAAACACAAGTGCTGCTGGCAAGCAACATTTCTTTTTAACTCATTCAAAAAAGAAAAAGAAAGAGAGAAAAGAAAGAAAACCTCACATTTTGAGGGTTACTTTGCAAGAAGTATTCATGTGCAGAGAAAACGAACATGGAGATGAATTTCAGTTTTTTAGTTGCCTGGCCCAGGACATGTTTATGAGGATAGGATAGACTTCTTAAAAGTGCCAAATTATATGACTCTTGAGGGAGATGCTTTTATGTAGTGTGTGTGTGTGTGTGTGTGTGTGTGTGTGTGTGTGTGTACATTGGAAACTTTGGAACTATTGTTTCTGTTTAAAAAATTAATAAACTCAATATCAATATAAAAGACAAAAATCCATGATGTCATTTCCTTTGTGAAGGAAGAACCAGAAACTTGACATTGGAATCACAGTCAGCAAGGCCCCATGTGACCTGCTCCCTTTCTACCTCTCTCCCTTCCTTTCACTTCTCCTTTCCTTTTAGTGTTCAACTATGCAGGACCTCCTTTCCATTTCTTCAGTGCTTAACATCTCCATTCTTTCCATATGTTGCTCTGTGCTTCACTTGTTGTTGCCCCTTTGTACTTTGCTAACTATCTTCAGAAGTGGTAGCATTCCTTCCCTACTTTCTTGGTTTAAACCCAGTTCCTCTGGTGCGATACCAGACTGAATTGTTCTTCCTCCTTTTCTGTCAGCGTAAACATCCTAACTTAAAATAAATGTGGCTTAGCAAGCTATGAGTGATACAGAATGGATGGCAACAATTTATTTTGAGAGTAGAAGTTATCTTTGATGACTATAATAAACAAACCTTTTGGGGTAGAAGTTGTAATTCTGAGAGTTCAAGTGTCCCTGGGAGCCCACATGACAGGAGTGGGAGTGGGAGAGGTGGTCAGTTAATTGTTTGTGTTATGCTGATGATGCTGACTCTTGGTTGTTTGCATAGAGCCAAAGATAGAAAGGGAAGAAGACCGGCAAAATAGCTCATTTGAGTGACTTGCTTGCTTTGTCATGTGCATGAGCCAGATTTGAGCCCACCCCCACTGTACTAAAGAAAACTTCCTTCAGTGCTGTGGTCTCCCTCTGCATTTGTATTTCTGTCTATTTGAAAATTTCAGTCTGGCATAATGATGACAGAAAAATAAATAAATAAAAAGGAAGAAAAAGGGAGAATAAGCTGATGAAGGAGGAACTTGTGATATAGTGAAAGTCTAAATACTGAAGAGAGGTGATCAATGAGATCCCATGTGAAAGTGAAGTGTTGAATGAACTTTATTTTTATATTTATTTATTGTAGAGAGACACAGAAATACAACAAGAAGGAAGGGGGAAATAGAGAGGGGCCAAGTGGTGGTGCTTCTTGTTAAGTGCACACATTACAGTGTGCAAGGACATGGGTTCAGCTACTGGTCCCTACCTGCAGGGGGAAAGCTTCGTGAGTGATGAATCAGGGCTGTAGGTGTCTCTGTCTCTTTTCATCTCTTTTTTTGTAAAGAATATTTAATTTTAATTTTTATTTTACTTATCATTGGATAGAGGCAGAGAGAACTTGAGAAGGGAGAGGGAGATAGAGAGACACTTGCAGCCCCACTTCACAACTTTTGAAGCTTTCCCCATACAGGTGGGGACCAAGGGCTTGAACCCAGGTCCTTACAAACTGTAATGTGTTCACTTAACCAGGTACACCACTGCCTGGCCCCTCTCTTTCCCAATTTATCTCCCCTTCCTATCTATCTATCTATCTATCTATCTATCTATCTATCTATCTATCTATCTATCTATCTGTCTCCTTCCCACCCTCCTAGCTTCCCTCTCCCTCTCAATATCCCTCTATCTCTACCCCTCCCAAAAAATAAATAAATAAATAAAATTAAAACTTAAAAAAAAAATCTGGTTAAAAAAGAAAGAAAAGCTGACATAGTAGTCAAAAAAGGAAACATCCTAATGTCCTTTCAATCTCTGGAATACAGTGAAATTTTCAAGGTAGGAGTAGTTATTCAAGAAGCTAAAGAAAAAATCAAGTCTAACTCCGTATTACTGAAGTCACAATGAATCTACTAGGATGGGAAAATTTGGGTCCCTTCTTTGGAATCAGAATTCTAATGCTTTGCTTTTGTGCATTTCTGCACATGTATTTCTTCTTTGTGCTTTTGTCTGTAAAGATGTAGCCTATGATAGTTATTGGTGCACTTTTACATTTAAGTAAGGAATATTCATGAAAAACTTAATGAACTCATATCCCTTTGGGCTTCTTTGCAGTAAAGAAACTGTTTTTCCCCGGTTCGAGCCCCCAGCTCCCCACCTGCAGGGGAGTCACTTCACAGGCAGTGAAGCAGGTCTGCAGGTGTCTATCTTTCTCTCCCCCTCTCTGTCTTCCCCTCCTCTCTCCATTTCTCTCTGTCCTATCCAACAACAATGACATCAACAACAGTAACTACAACAATAAAAAATAATAAGGGCAACAAAAGGGAATAAATAAACATTTTTTTAAAAAAGAAACTGTTTTGTGAATTCCTACTTCTCACAGAACTGCCTCCACTCTTCCTCACACCAGAATCTACTTTTTTTTTTTTTTTGTGAGTTACTTAAATTACCTCCAAGGACTATAGCAAGCTTCACTTACCTTACAAAATTTGCTTTTCATAATATTAAAACATTTGAGGCAAAAACAGAAATGGAAAAATGATATGCACAACTACCTTCTTCAAATATGCTCTCTGCCTGCCTAATCTGTTCTTCTGGGAGAGTTTAAAGTTCTGAGTAAAGACCAGATGACCCACTGGCTGAGGGCAGGGTGCTGGGAGAGGTGGGCATCCTCTTAACCCCACGGGACCCTGCAAGTCTACTTGTCTACGTGCATCATTAAGTTTCTCAGCATAAATTCTTACATATACTAACAGCAAGCTGAAGAGGAATGCCATATTTCCTTTGTCATCCTGTGTTAAAAGCTAATCTTAGGGAGCTGAACGATGACTCACTGGGTTAAGCACACATAGTAGGATGCACAAGCACCAGCACAAGGATCCGGGTTGGAGCCCCCCTACACCACCCCACCCCCGCTCCTGCTGGGGTGTCACTTCACAAGCAGTGAAGCGGGTCTGCAGGTGTCTGTCTCCCTCCTTCTCTATCTCCTTCCCCAATGGGAGAATGACTTGCAAATGAAAGAGCCCATGGCTGTCCTATCCAGGTAGGTTTTTCTTGCGTGGAACAGTGCTAAGTACTTCCACCATGCCTTCTCTCTGCAAGCTCAGAATCACTCCTTAATGACCTAAAGGGACTATATGGGCTAAGATAGATAGCATAATGGTTATGCAAAGAGACTTTCATGCCTGGGGCTCTGAAGTGCTGGGTTCAATCTCCTGCACCACCATAAACCAGAGCTGATTAGTACTCTGGTAAAAGCAAAAAAAATAATAATAATACTAACTTCAACCAGGCATTCCTGTTCCCTAGTTGACATATTTTCTTCCCCCACAAGTACATAGGAAGTCAAACTTTAATCAGAAGATTGCTTGCTGAGACCTGAAGCATATATTGTTCTTTTTAAAATTATCTTTATTTATTGGATTGAGACAGCCAGAAATCAAGAGAGTAGGGAGAGATCGAGAGGGAGAGAGACAGAGAGACACCTGCATACCTGCTTCACCACTCGCAAAGCTTTCCCGCTGCAGGTCAGGACTGGGGGCTCGAACCCGGGTCCTTGCACATTGAAAACATGTGCACTCAACCAGGTGCGCCACCACCCAGCCCCTGAAGCATCTATCTCCATAACAGGATACACCTTCAAAAGACCCATTCTTGACTCTAGAAAATTTCCTTCCTCATCAGTCCTGAGCGAACCCTGAACTATATCATCCTTTGTCTTGATAAACTCCTTTTTTGTGGATTGGACGGCAGCACAGTGGGTTAAATGCACGTGGCACCAAGTGCAAGGACCAGAGCAAGGATCACGGTTCGAGCCCCGGCTCCCCACCTGCAGGAGGGTTGCTTCACAAGTGGTGAAGCAGGTCTGCAGGTGTCTTTCTCTCCTCCTCTCTGTCTTCTACTTCTCTCTGTTTCTCTCTGTCATATCCAACAACATCTATAACAACAACAATAACAACTACAACAAGGCAATAAAATAGGAAATAATAGCCTCTAGTAGCAGTGGATTCATAGTGTAGGCACCGAGCCTCAGCAATAACCCTGGAAGCAAAAAAAAAAAAAGAAAAAGAAAAACTCTTTTTCAATGATTTCAGGAGCAATCAACTTCCTTTAGATACACCTATAAATCAACATCATAATGAAGTATTTTCAGCCAAGATTTACTTTGTTCCTCTGGTGTATGAATTTTGTGTCTTCATTATTTATTGATTGGAAAACTTAGAGTAAAATTTGCCAAGTCTTCTTCATAATAAGAGTCACTTAGGGTCCTTTGCTTTAAAAATACAGTTTTCTAGGCCCTTCCCCTTGGAAATTCTGACTCAGTGATTAAGTGATTAGTGAGTAATTTGTATTATTAAGAAGTACCTTAGTGATTTTTTGTCTTCTGAGAGACTGCAAAATCATTGTTTTAGAGAACAAGCTAATGAACTTTATTCCCACGCTCTTGTCTGTGCTCCTCTCTCTAACCCACATGCGTCAGCAACATATATTGTAACTATATCTACACATTCATACACAGCTCATAAAACAGATCACAGCAGATCCAGAGGAAGTATAAGACTGGAATTTAGGGAACTGATTCTCAAACTGAAGTGTATGTGTGAATGCTCAGAATCTCATGAAAATGCAAATGCTGGTGAGTAGGCTTAGTGATGGAGGCTAGGTTTGGCATCACAGCAATGCTATTCTTGCTGCAACGTGGACCCACTTTGAGATCAGAGATTGGCCGTTCAATCAGTTGCTTTGGTCAGCTTTCCGTTTTGAAGTCCATCACCCAGTTTTGAAATTCCTTTGCAGTTGTACTAGCTGGGTGGCCTTGACCAGCTTACTTATACTCCCTACAAATCATCTTGAAAATAAAGATAATGATTGTGTTTACCGCCCAGAATTGCTATGAGGGTTGCATAGATGTTAGAAGTGCTTAGAAAAGACTTTGTCATGTACTCTACCACCTGAGGAAGATGGGTTCTGAAATGGTGCAAACTGCAACATTCCTACTAGTGACCACAGAGTGCGAGCTCAGACCTACAGGAATGAAGAGGTTTCATAGGCTCCTATGCTGAATATGGGCCCCAGATCAAATCAATAGGGTTTACAGTTAATAATACTCATACACTTTTCCCATATTTGGGAGCTACTCTCTTTCCTGATCCAGTTTTCTAGCCCTTTTTCTAGCTAGGGCATCATCTCCCCAGACAATAACTTGGGTCCACCTGCATATCAGATGTCAGGCTCTGGCAAAAACTAGTAAAGTCATGGGTCCCTTAGAATACACTTAAAGTAGACCTACTAGCTTTTCCCAAAATGGAGACCCCCCATATCTTCATCTGCAATATTCCATCCTTTAGGTTCATGATTAGTCAACGATTTGTTTGGCTTTATTTATATCTTAACTCTTTTTCAGTACCAGGTCCCAGATGTTACCATGATGCCAACTGGAGTTCCATGGGCAGATGACCCCACCAATATGTCCTGGAGCCCCATGTCCCCAGAGTTCTGCTTCACTAGGGGAAGAGAGAGACAGGCTAAGGGTATGGATAGACCTGTTAGCACCTATTTTCAGTGGGGAAGCAAAATCCAAGTCTTCCACCTTCTGCACCCTATAATGATCCTGGGTCCATACTTCCAGAGGGATAAAGAATAGGAAAAGCTATCAGAGGAGGGGATGGGACACAGAGTTCTGGTAGTGAGAATTGTGTGGAATTGTACCCCTCTTATCCTATGGTCTTGTCAGTGTTTCTATTTTATACCTAAAAATTATATAAAAAAAGATTGTCATGAGTTCGGCATAAATCATATCTTCATTAATAGTTTAATACAAGGCTTGAGTTCTGCTATGGAGACCAGTAATAATGCTTACTTATAGTATGTTATCTAAATGAAATATCCAAAAAGCAGAGGTTTCCATGGAATGACTTTTTCTACTTACCATGACAATTTTGTAAAGAACTTCCTGCATTCTGTTGATCCCATGAATCCCTTTAACTAAGTTTCATTAAACCCATTCCCTTTAAAATGTCTGCCTAAGCAAGGCAGTCACAGTAGATGATCTCTAGACAACAGAAACATTTCCACCTTACTCTACTTTTCTAATTTTTTTCTTCCTATCCACCTTCTCCTTCTGGATAGAGAAGTCCTTTACTTTGGTGCAATGCACCATGTAAGACCAAAGTCCTTTACTTTTGTGCAATGCATCATGTAAGACCAAAGTCCTTTACTTTTGTGCAATGCATCATGTAAGACCAAAGTCCTTTACTTTTATACAATGCATCATGTAAGACCAATGTAATTTTAAAAGTGAATACACATGCAACCTTCACAGACCAAGTTCAAAAGAGCTGAGCCTGATTGGAGTGATTATTTTCCAAAAGAAGTTATTCCCAACAGCTATGGCGTGTAAGGCTACCATGATCACTCCTTGCTTTGTTCAGCCAGGTGGTTCTACATTTATAGGTACCAAAACAGCTTCTAAAGTATTTGTGCCATCTGCTTTCAGAGTCATTGCTCTATTCTTTCCTGTTTTCTTAGAATATATCACAGAATATGAATCATGTTGAGCTGTTTTTAAAGAGGAGATTTTGTCTCAATCATATGTGAATCATTTAAATCCTACCTAACAATCCAATTAAGACATTAAGGCATTGTGCCATGTATCAATGAGTATGCACTGCCATAGAGAAATAACTTTTCTTAGTAAATTTATTGCTTTCAGAAAAATGGCGACATAGCAGCACACTGTGGATTGAGGAAATGGTTCATTATAATTCAGCAAACTGTGCCTTGTGAATAATTTCTCAATTATTTAAGCACCTTTAATAAAAGCAAGAAGTGCAGCAACCTTTATTTTTAATACTTTTAGAGTTCTGTGAAGGTAATATTACACAAGTAGATGAATTAAGATTTAATAGAGGTAAAATAATGCTTTTAAGTTAATGACTAAAGAGAATAAAGCAGGGGGTATTCCTTCATTCATCATTTTCACGTTTTATTAATATTTAGATAAAAAAAAAAGGAGAAAGATGGAGAGAGAAAGAAAGAGAGAAGCCACAGTACCCAGCTTTCCTCCAATGCTATATTACTCCCATGTGGTGTACTGGGGCCTTGAACCTCGGTCAACAGCATAACAAGGCAGTCATGTTCCTGGGAGCATTATCTTACCACCCCATTAATTTAATTTTCACTGTATTTGTAATGTAAATAATTTGGCTTCCAAATGAGTTTGTTCCAACTAGATTTAGCTCAATTGTTTAAATAATGATTTTCAAAGTAAGATCACAGTAGTTAATATGTTTAAAAACCTGATTAATATTCATCAATTCTTGTAGATCTGAAATCTCTCAGAATGAAAAAAAAATGAAAGTTGATTAAGTGTGTCAGAAACCACCATCTGACTGTGATACAAACAGAATGAGAACAAATATGTATTTAATTACAGAAACACATTGCTAATTCTAGATTCTAATTCTTTTTTTCTTTTTTTTTGTACACTTTTATTTTTCTTTTCTTTTTTATTAAGAAAGGATTAATTAAAAAAGCCATGGGGTAGGAGGGGTACAACTCCACACAATTCCCACCACCCAATCTCCATATCCCACCCCCTCCCCTGATAGCTTTCTCATGCTCTATCCCTCTGGGAGCATAGACCCAGGGTCATTGTGGGTTGTAGAAGGTGGAAGGTCTGGCTTCTGTAATTGCTTCCCCGCTGAACACGGGTGTTGACTGGTCAGTCCATACTCCCAGTCTGCCTCTCTCTTTCCCTAGTAGGGTGGGTCTCTGGGGAAGCTGAGCTCCAGGACACATTGGTGGGGTCTTCAATCCAGGGAAGCCTGGCCAGCATCCTGAAGACATCTGGAACCTGGTGACTGAAAAGAGAGTTAACATACAAAGCCAAACAAATTGTTGAGCAATCATGGACCCAAAGCTTGGAATAGTGGCGAGGAAGTGTTAGGGGGGTACTCACTGCATACTCTAGTGTACTTCTGCTTTCAGGTATATATTTTGCAGTAGTTTACAGATACGTGTGAACATATGCTCTCTCTCACAGAAACTGGTGTATATCTAGGTTTTGGGACTTTGTTAGAAAGTGAACCACCGGAGATGGAATTAGAGTATACTATGAAAGGAAAGGTCTCACCCGAGTAATGAAGCTGAAGGGTTGTCATTCCACACATGAAGTCTCTGGACACAGTCTGAAGTGAAGCATGTTGAGGTGGCAATCATTGCGTTGGTTAGGTTGTGATCGGCAGATGCAATATTATTTGATATGGATTGGGAAAGGCATACGGGAAAGTGGGCCCTATCCAAGGGTTCCAGGACTGGGGGAAGTTGGGGCTCTATAGTGGAAATTTGAGGTTCCTGCTGTCTTAGGGTTCAAAAAGACAATCAATAGTTAATGTTATCATCACATTATTTGGTAATTGGGTTAAATTTGAAAAGTCCTTTTGTTAGGGTTTGCTGTACAGTACCCAGTATCTTGTATATAGCTGTGCTAGTGGTTGCTTCTGATCTACTTGCTCTATGCTTTTTGAGAGAGTCCACATATCAAATACACAGCCTATATATTAAAAAGATTCAGTTTGTGTTTTGAAAAACTTCGAGACATACAATTAATTTTCCCCATCTCATATTAATTAACTAGTGATTTATATGACTACATTTTACTAGGAGTGTACATAAACACCATTCCCACCACCAAAAGACTGTGACCCATCACTCCCACCAACTCCCACCCCCCACTGGCTCAGGAAGCTGCATGTCTACCCCTCAACACAGGGTTTTTACTTTGGTGCCCTACTTACAATTTGGTCAGGTCCTCCTTTTAGTTTCCCTTTTAGATCTTCTTACTCAACTTCTGTTGATGAGTGGGATCATCCCATATTCATCTTTATCTTTCTGACTTAGCTCACTTAACATAATTCCTTCTAGCTCTGTCCAAGATGGGTCAGAGAAGGTGGGTTCATTGTTCTTGATAGCTGCATAGTATTCCATTGTGTATATATACCACAGCTTTCTCAGCCACTCACCTGTTGTTGAGCACCTGGGTTGCTTCCAGGTTTTAGCTATTATGAATTGCGTTGCTATGAACATAGGAGTACACACCTTTTTTTGGTTGGGTGTTATGGAGTCCTTGGGGTATAACCCTAGGAGAGGAATTACTGGGTTACATGCAAGGTCCATGTCTAGCCTTCTGAGAGTTTTCCAGACTGCTCTCCACAGAGGCTGTACCAATTTACATTCCACCAGCAGTGTAAAAGGGTTCCTCCATCCCCACAACCTCTCCAGCATTTGTTGCTGCTGTCCTTTTTGATGTATGCCATTCTTACAGGAGTGAGGTGGTATCTTAGTGTTGTCTTAATTTGCATTTCTCTGACAACCAGTGACCTAGAGCAGTTTTTCATATGTTTGTTAACCTTTTGGATCTCCTCTGAGGTGAATGTTTTGTTCATATCCTCTGCCTATTTTTGGATGGGGTCATTTGCTTTTTTTGGTGCTAAGTTTGCTGAGCTCTTTATATATTTTGGTGATTAGTTTCTTGTCTGATGTCTGGCATGTGAAGATCTTCTCCCATTCTGTGAGGGGTCTCTTTGTTTAATAGTTTCTTTGGATGTGCAGAAGCTTTTCAATTTGATGTTGTCCCATTGGTTTTTTTCTGCTTTAGTCTTCCTTGCAATTGGGTTTGATTCATCAAAGATGTCCTGAGGTGTAGGTGGGAAAGTGTTTTACCAATGTTTTCCCTAAGTATTTGATTGTTTCTGGTCTGACATCTAGGTCTTTGATGAATTTGGAGTTGATTTTTGTTTCTGGTGAGATAAAGTGGTTCAGTTTCATTCTTGTGCATCTTACAACCCAGTTTTCCCAGCACCATTTATTGAAGAGAGCCTCCTTCTTCCATTTAATCCTTTGGGCTTCCTTATCAAAGATTAGATGTCCATAGGTGTGGGGATTTATTTCTGGGCTTTCAATTCTGTTCCACTGGTCTGTGTGCCTATTTTTGTTCCAGTAACATGCTGTTTTGATGATGATGGCTTTATAATATAGTTTAAGGTCTGGGAGTGTGATGTCTCCATTTTTGTTTCTTTTCCTCAAGATGGTTTTGGCAATTCTAGGTGTTTTCAGGTTCCAGATAAATGATTGTAGTGTTTGTTCTATTCTCTTAAAGAAGCTTGGTGGAACTTTGATGGGTATTGCATTAAATTTGTATATGGCTCTGGGGAGAATATTCATTTTGATGATATTTATTCTTCCAATCCATGAGCATGGGATATTTCCATTTCTTGGTATCAGTTTCTATTTCCTTGAGTAGCAACTCATAGTTTACAGCATATAAGTCTTTCACTTCTTTGGTCAACTTTATTCCTAGGTATTTGATTGATTTTGCTGAAACAGTAAATGGGAGTGATTTCTGGATGTCTTCTTCAGATTTAGTGTTTGTATAAAGAAATGACACTGATTTTTGTACATTGATTTTGTAGCCTGATACCTTGCTATATTGCCTAATAACTTCCAGTAATTTTCTGCTGGATTCTTTAGGTTTTTCTATGTAGACTATCATATCATCTGCAAATAGTGAGAGCTTGAATTCTTCCCTTCCAATCTGTATTCCGTTGATTTCTTTCTCTTGCCTGATTGCTATGGCAAGAACTTCCAATACTATGTTGAAGAGTAACAGTTACAGTGGACAGCCCTGTCTAGTCACCGATCTGAGGGGGAATGCTTTCAGCTTCTGTCCATTGAGTATGATGTTGGCTGTAGCTTTGCTATATAAAGACTCCACTATCTTGAGGAATTTCCCATCTATTCCCTTTTTTTTGTAGAGTTTTGAGCATGAATGGGTGTTGGATTTTGTCAAAGGCTTTCTCTGCATCTATTGAGATAATCATGTGGTTTTTGGCTTTGCTTCTATTGATGTGGTGAATGACATTGATAGAATTACGGATGTTGAACCAGCCTTGCATTCCTGGGGTGAATCCCACTTGGTCGTGATGAAAAATCTTTTTGATATATTGCTGTATCCGGTTGGCCAAGATCTTGTTTAATATTTTGGCATCTATGTTCATAAGAGATATTGGTCTGTAGTTTTCCTTTTTTGTTCTGTCCCTGTTAGCTTTTGGTATCAGGGTGAGGTTGGCTTCATAGAAAGTGGAAGGGAGTATTCCTGTTTCTTCAATCTTATGGAAAATCTTCAGAAGTATGGGTACTGTTTCCTGAAAGTTTTGTAGAATTCGTTTGTGAAGCCATCTGGTCCAGGGCTCTTGTTGTTGGGGAGATTCTTAATAATGGTTTCAATTTCTTTTTCTGTGATTGGTGCATTTAGATTTTGTAGTTCTTCTTGGTTCAGTTTTGGAAGGGCATATGCTTCTAGGAATTATTCCATTTCTTCCAGATTCTCTAGCTTGGTGGCGTATAGTTCTTTATAGAAGTTTCGCAGAATTCTCTGGATTTCTGTGGTGTCAGTTGTGATATCTCCTCCATCATTTACAATTCTATTAATCTGAGTCTTCTCTCTTTTTTGTTTGGTGAGTCTGGCTAGGGGTTTGTCAATTTTGTTTAATCATTCAAAGAACCAACATTTGGCTTCATTGATCTTTTGTATGGTTCTTTTATTTTCGATGTTGTTTATTTCTGCTCTAACTTTAGTGATTTCTGTCCTTCTGGTTGCTTTAGGGTTCCTTTGTTCCTCTTCCTCTAAGTCCTTGAGGTGTGCAATAAGGTCGTTCATTTGAGCTTTTTCTTGGTGTTTAATATGTGATTGTATGTCTATAAGTTTCCCTCTCAGTACTGCTTTAGCTGTGTCCCAAATATTTTGATAGGTTGTGTCTTCATTTTCATTTGTTTCCAGGAACATTTGAATTTCCTGCTAGAGTGAATCTCTGACCCAGTGGTTCTTAAGGAGTATGTTGTTTAGTTTCCAAATTCTGTGAATTTTAATAATTTTCTGTTTGTTGTTAAATGTTAGTTTTACTCCACTGTGGTCTGAGAAGGTACTTGGGATGATTTCGATGCTCTTGAATTTATTGATGCTGTCTTTGTGGCCTAACATGTGGTCTATCCTTGAGTATGTGTTATCTGGATTTGAAAAGAAGGTGTATTCCAGTTTTTTGGGGTGAAGGACTCTGAAAATGTCCAAAGGTCTAGTCTGTCAATCTCTTCATTCAATTCTCTTGTATCTTTGTTGGTTCTCTGCTTTGTTGATCTGTCTAAGTGTGAGAGTGGGGTATTGAAGTCTCCCACTATTATTGTATTACTATTGATGTATTTTTGAAATTCTTTCAGTAAGTGATTGACGTATTTAGATGGTCCCTCATTGGGTGCATAGATGTTAATAATTGTTAAGTCTTCTTGGCTGATTGATCCTCTAATCATTATGTAATGTCTTTGCCTATCTTTTATTACTTTATTTAATTTAAAATCTATCATGTCTGAGATGAGAATGACTGTTCCTGCCCTTTTTTGTGGTCCGTTAGCCTGTATGATAGTTTTCCATCCTTTCACTTTAAGTCTGTGTTTATCTTGTTGTGACAGATGGGATTCTTGCAAGCAGCATATGGTTGGGTTATGTTTTCTGATCCATCCCCCCACTCTGTGCCTTTTGATGGGTGAGTTTAAGCCATTGACATTTATTGATATTATGGATTTAATGTATTGTAGTGCCATTGTTCAAAAAAAATTTTTTGTTTTCTCTGATATATTGCAAGTATTATAGTGATGTTCTTGTTTATAAGAGGTCTTTTAGAACCTCTTTCAGGGCCGGTTTAGTGATGCTTGCCTCCTTTAACTGTTGTTTGTCTAAGAAGGTTTTGATCCCTCCATCTAGTTTGAATGAAAGTCTAGTAGGATATATTATCCTTGGTTGAAACCCTTTTTTATTCAGGGATCAATAGATATCTTGCTATTCTCTTCTGGCTTTTAGAGTTTGAGTGGAGAAGTCTGCAGATAATCTTATGGGTTTTCCCTTGTATGTGACTTTCTGTTTCTCTCTTGCAGCCTTTAGGATCCTTTCTTTATCCTTACTTCTTCTCATTGTGACTATGATGTGTCTTGGTGTCTTCAGGTCTGGGTTGATTCTGTTTGGAACTCTCTGGGCCTCTTGAATCTTGATGTCCTTTCTGTTATTCAGGTCTGGGAAGTTTTCTTCTATTATTTCCTCTAGAATGTTTGCTTCCCCTTCCTCTCTTTCTTCCTCTGGCAGGCCAATTATACGAATGTTACTTCTTTTGAGATCATCCCATATGTCTCTGTTGTTGTTTTCAGTGTCTCTCAATCTCTTTTTAAGCTCTTTCACCTCTTTCTTTGTTTTCTCTAACTCATCCTCTGACTAATTCTGTTTTCTGCTTCTGTTAGTCTGCTTTCCCTTGCCTCAGCTTCTTTCTTCATTACAGCTATTTCAGCTTTCAGTTCTCTAATTGCCTCAAGATAATCAGTATTTTCCTTGGGGGTCTCAACTGTTGTTTCCCTAATACTGCCATTCCTTTCCTCCAATGTTGTTTTCATTTCTGTGATTAATAAGTTTATTATTGCTTGCATACTTTTCTTATCTATGGTTACTTCTGGATGATTTGTAGTTTCTTCTGGGCTCCTGTCTACATTCATTGGAGTAGCAGTTTTATTTGTTTTTGATATACCCATTTTTTTTATTTATGTGTTTCTTTTTTTATGCTCTGTTGTTCCTCAGTTGTTGTGTCTTGAGTACAAGCAACACTGTTCTAAATACCTTTATGACAATTGCACTCACCAACCTCAGGAATTACTGTAGCAACTGAAGCAAGTATTGAAGCAGTTTAATCAATACCATTTGGCCAAACAATTTCTCCAGTCCGTGAAAAAATAGTAACCAAATCCCAGTGAAGAAGAAAGAGAAAAGAAAGAAGGCATAGCAAGAACAGAAAGTTATGCAAATCTGCTATCCACTGTATATTCTAGGGGTAACAAGAGGGGAAAGGGAAGTAGAGCAGAGATACACACATAGAGAGTCCACTCTGAGTCAGATTTCTTCCCCAAAATAATTCACAAATTCAGAAAGGCAAAGAAGAAGGAAGGAAGAAGTGTATGACAAGATAAAAGAAAAAAGAAACAAGAGAGAGAAAAGAGAAAAGATAAGAAAAAGAGCTGTAATTAAAAAGCAGTGAAAGGAAAGTTTTTTTATTACTTTATTTTTAATTTAATTTAATTTAATTTTTTTAATTAGCTAGTAGGAGGAGGAAAAGGAGAGTCTGTAGAGGAGGTAGGAGTAAGGAGACAAGTTCCTCCCACAATAGATAAGATGCCCACTACCCTAGCAATGAAAGATACCCTAAGAGTTAATTCTGATCAACCTAAAGGGGGGAAGATATATGCCTTTATATAATATTAATAATAAAATAGAGCAGAGTAAAAAAAAAAAAACCCTGTCCCAGATTACCTCAAACCTCATGATCAGAGGCAGCTGATTATTAAGAAAGAGAAAAAAAAAATTTAAAAAAACAAAACCTCACACTAGACAAGGATAGCTGAAATAGACAGTTATGCAAATCTACTATCCACTGTATATTCTAGGGGTAGCTAAAGGAGGAAGGGAAGTTGAGCAGCAATACTCGCAGTGAGAGTCCACTCTGAGTCAGAATTCTTCCCCAAAATAATTCCCAAATGTGTATCAGTGAATTCAAAAAAGCACACTGTTTGGTGGTGTGGGGGATGGGGCCTGTGGCTTTGGAAGCTGTAGGATTAAGGAAGAAAGGATGACAAGAATGAGAAAAAGAAAAAAAAAGAAAGAGAGAGAGAAAAAAGAAAAAGATAAGAAAAAGAACAGCCATAAAAGAGCAGTGAAAGGAAAGAGTTTTTATTTATTTATTTTTAATTATTTAATTAGCTATGCGGGGTGAGCTGGGGGGGTTTGGCTACTTAGAAAGAAAAAAGGCCAGAGGTTTCAGAAGGGTATAGACTTAGAATGAATGATACTCCCTGGTGGGACAGGAATCTTGGTAAAGAAAGAAGCTCAGCAGGGGAGCCTGCTAGGTGCTAGTCCCCAGGGACTGGTTATGGGGTGGGGGAGGTGTGCTTAATAATTTGAAGGAAAATTTTTTTTCCCTTTTTTTCTACTCTATTTTTTAACTCAAATTAAGTTATAGTCACCTCCTTGGTGTTACCGCTAGGACCCCTTATTGACTGGCCTACTAAAGGCAGAAAATCCTACCGTTTCCAGAAGATGTGGTCAGAGCTCAAGCCACTAGCAGCTTCTCAGTCCGCCATCTTCCGGGAACCCCCAGATTGCTAATTCTTATACTTCTTCTTCTTTTTTTTTAATCAGAACACTGCTCAGCTCTGGCTTATGGTGGTATGGGGGATTGAACCTAGGACTTTGGAACCTCAGACATGAGAGCCTCTTTGTATAGTCATTTTGCTTTCTCTTTTTTTTTAATTTTTTTATTTATAAAAAGGAAACATTGACAAAACCATAGGATAAGAGGGGTACAACTTCACACAATTCCCATCATCAGAACTCCATATCCCATCCCCAACCCTGATGGTTTTCCTATTCTTTATCCCTCTGGGAGTATGGACCCAAGGTCATTGTGGGATGCAGAAGGTGGAAGGTCTGACTTCTGCAATTGCTTCCCTGCTGAACATGGGCATTGACAGGTTGACCCATACTCCCAGCCTGTCTCTCTCTTTCCCTAGTGGGGAGGGGCTCTGAGGAAGCGGAGCTCTAGGACATATTGGTGGGGTTGCCCAGGGAAGTCTGGTCGGCATCATGCTAGCATCTGGAACTTGGTGGTTGACAAGAGAGTTAACATACAGAGCCAAACAAATTGTTGACCAATCATGGACCTAAGGGCTGGAATAGTGCAGATGAAGAGTGGGTGTAGGGGTCCTTCATTTTGTAGATAGCTAGTAGGCATATTTTAGTTAAATTCCAAAGGGCGTGTGGCTATACTAGTTTTTTGTGTTGTTGTTTTTTTTTTTTTTTTCCCTTTTCTTTTTGCCCCTGAGTCTGAAATCTGATATGCCAGTGGATCCAAGTTATTGTCTGGGGAGATGATGTCATGACTGGAAAAAAGACCAGAAAGCAGGATCAGGGAAGAGAGTAGCTCCCTAATATGGGAAAGGGGTATCAATATTGTTGACTGTAAACACCATTGATTTGATGTGATCTAGGGCCCATAATTAGCTTAGGAGCCTGTGTGACCTCTGTATCACTCTAGATCTGAGCTCACATTCAGTGGTCATGAGTAGGAACATTCCATGCTGCCCTAATATTGACCCATCTTCCTCAAGTGTAGCATAGAGTATGTAGTTACTGGTCATGTCTATCAGGAACAACAAAATAGACCCCTTTGTGGGCCCCCTTAGGGCCTTGCCCTCAACTTGGATCAATAATGGTAGAGAATGTTCCATCCTCCAAAGGGAGGATGGACAACATAACTCTATGCTACACGTGAGGAAGATGGGTTATTTTGCTTTCTACTCCTGGCCCTGCTAATTCTTTCTCTTTCTCTCTTTACCTCAAAATCTACCAATCACATATTTTGGTATTTAATAAAAAACTTTAAATATACCCTTCCCTCCAAAAAATACTTGCATATGAATGTTTATAGTAGCTTTCTTCATAACATCAAAATATAGATGTAATGGGGCTAGGTGGTAGCACACCTGGCTGAGCACATATGTTTTCAATGGCAAGGATCTGGATTCAAGCTCCCAGTCCCCACCTATAGGGGGAAAGCTTTGCAAGTGGTGGAGCAGGGCTGCAGGCATCTCTCTGTCTCTTTCCCTCTCTATCTCCCTCTATCCTCTTTATTTCTGGTTGTCTCTATCTAATAAACAAAGATAATAAAAATTAATAAAATATATAGACATAACAAAGATGTCCTTCATGAAGAGAATGGATAAATAAGTTATGGCACATTGAACAAAGGAATAGTCTTCAATGCTGAAGCAGAGACATGTAAAGACATGGAGAAAACTTAACTGCACATTACTTAGTGAAAGAAGCCAATATAAAAAGACTATCATTGTATTATTCCACTTCTAGAAAAGATAAAACTATGGAAATAAGTGTTGGTAAGTATGTGGAGATAAAGGAATACTTTAATAGTGGAATGTAAGTTGGTTCATCCCTTTAGAAAGCAGTCTGGGGATTCCTCCAAACATTAGAAATGGGCCTACACATCACCTGGGGCCCTAGTTAGGGAACCCTAGGATTCCTTCATAGATATGATTGGCCTGCACCTCTAATAGTCCCTTCTTCCCACCATCACTGCTCTCTTCCATCAGGAGCATCATCAAAAGCCCTTTTGAGGGCCTCTCCAGGACCTTGACCTCAATATAAAATAGTAGTAGTGACTGTCCCACTCTCCAAAGGAAAGCTGAGCCAACCTACTCTACCACTTGAGGAAGACAGGCCCTGAAATGAGTGCAGCCTAGAATGTTCCCAGCTGTGATCAAGGACTGAAAGCTCAGAATGACAGGGAGTCTGAGGTTATACAGGTTCCTGTGCTAAATATGAATATACATGGCCCCCAAGTCAGATTGATGTGGTAAGCAGTTTATTGTATTTATATATTCTGTTCAAGTTTGGGAGCTACTCTCTGCCCTGACCCAGCTTTCTAGTTCTAGTTCTATTCTCAACTCTGAATACATCTTCCCAGAAAATATTCTTTTTCTTTCTTTCTTTCTTTCTTTCTTTCTTTCTTTCTTTCTTTCTTTCTTTCTTCCTTTCTTCCTTTCTTCCTTTTTCCCTTTCTCCCTTTCTCCCTTTCTTCCTTTCTTTCTTTTTTATGAAACAGAAACACTGACAAAAATCATAGGATAAGAGGGGTACAATTCCACACAATTCCCACCACCAAAACTCCGTATCCCATCCCATCCCCTCCCCTTATAGCTTTCCTATTCTTTATCTCTCTGATAGTATGAACCCAGGATCATTATGGGTTGCAGAAGGTGGAAGGTCTGGCTTATGTAATTGTTTCCCCGCTGAACATGGGCATTGGCAGGTCGATCCATATTCCCAGCCTGTCTCTCTCTTCCCCTAGTGAAGCAGAGCTCTGGGGAAACGGGGCTCCAGGACACTTTGGTGGGGTCATCCAAACAATATTCTTAGTCCACCTCCATGTTAATTATCAAGCTCAAGCAAAAGTTACTCAAGTCATAAACCCTTAGGAACATACATAAGATAGACTTTCTCACTTCTTACTACCCTAAAATCCCCATTCTCACCTACTCTGTTCCTGCTTTCTGGTTCCTGTTTATTAAACATTTTGTTCTGCTTAATATATTTTATTCATTTATTTATTTATTTATTCCCTGTTGTTGCCCTTGTTGTTTTATTATTATAGTTACTATTGTTGTTATTACTGATGTCATCATTGTTGGGTGGGACAGAGAGAAATGGAGAGAGGAGGGAAAGACAGAGGGGAAGAAAATATAGACACCTATAGACCTGCTTCACCACTTGTGAAGCAACTCCCCTGCAGAACCATAGAAACAAGCCAAGTATTCAACAGCAGGTGAGCGTTTAAAGGGAGTTGTGGTAGGATGGAATACTGCACAACTCTAGAGAATGATGAGTCTTCTCTTGCTGCGATGTGGATGCAACTAGAGGGAATGATGTTGAGCAAAAACAGCCAGAAGAAAAAAGAGGAGGCACCAGGTGGTGGTGCACCTGGTGGAGTGCACATGTTATAATGTGCAAGGACCCAGGCTCAAGTCCCCAGCCCCCACCTGATGGGGCAAAGCTTTGTGAGTGGTGAAGCAGTGCTGCGGATGTCTTTCTCTTTTCCTCTCTATCTACCCCTATCCTCTCGATTTCTGTTTGTCTCTATCCAATAAATAAAGATAATAAACACTTAAAAAAAAGATGAACACTGGATGACCTCACTAATAGAAAAAAACTACAAAACAAGACAAAGAACATTACAGATGAAACTTCAATAAGCTATAGTCTGTCATAGCATATCTGAAGACTCAGAGCTGGTAAAGAAGGGATAGTGAAAGAAGATTGGTGATCTAGCTCCCTATGGTGGAGAAAGATGGGAGTTTCATGGAGGGTCAGGTATATCTCACCAACCTATCTTGGCTGATATGAAACTATGCCAGAGATAATAACAATCCAATAAATCAAATCTTCCTTAATAAAATGATATTGAAGTTTAAAAATAGACATTAATCTAGAACATGGGAATCAGTAAGCAGAGCATAGATTTTTTTTCCTTTATTGGGAGATTAATATTTTACATTTGACAATGAATACAATAGTTTGTACATGCATAACATTTCTCATTTTTACACATAACAATACAATCCCCACTAGGTCCTCTGGAATCCTTTTCCAGGACCTGTACTCTCCCCGCCCCCCAGCCCAGAGTCTTTTACTTTGGTGCAATACACCAATTTCAGTTCAGGTTCTACTTATGTTTTCTCTTCTGATCTTGTTTTTCAACTTCTGCCTGTGAGTAGCATAGAGAATTTTTTTTAAAGAATTTATTTATTTATTTTCCCTTTTGTTACCCTTGTTTTTTTATTATTGTTGCAGTTATTATTGTTGTTGTTGTTGATGTCGTTGTTGTTAGGACAGAGAGAAATGGAGAGAAGATGGGAAGACAGAGAGGGGAGAGAAAGATAGACACCTGCAGACCTGCTTCACTGCCTGTGAAACAACTCCCCTGCAGGTGGGGAGCTGGAGGCTCGAACCGGGATCCTTTAGCCGGTTTTTGTGCTTTGCGCCAAGTGCACTTAAACTGCTGTGCTACTGGCCGACTCCCAGCTTAGAGAATTTTTAAAGCAGTAAGGTATTGTGCAAAATAAGGTAATATGCAAAACCAAAAGTGAAAACCAAGTTAAAATATGGACTTTGGGTGACTGTGATATGTCAGTGTATGGTCCTGCTTGGTAAAATATACCACTTTAAGGAGTGAATCTTCTAACACAGAGGGATATGCATATGTGGAGGTGGGGTAGTAGATAATAAATCCCTGTGTCTGTCCTCTCAATTTTGTAGTGAACATAACACTGCTTTGTAAAAGATAATCTTAAAAAAAACTAATTAGGAAACATTACAATACTCTCTCTGCTTCAGTGTGAGAAGAATGCAGCTTTTCTTAGAAATAGTGAAGTATTAATATGTTGTGATATTTTTCCCAAGAATCATAGTTGGAATCTGACATTGATGCTGGGACATGATGAAGGAGTTGGATAAAAGAAGCAATGGAAAATTATACCAAGTAAACCTAAAAAATAAAGCAAGCTGAAGATGAAACTACCAAATAGATTTTTGCGTTTTGCTACAGAGCACGTTTTAATTGTATAATGCACTGCTGACAATATCTACATGCTATTCCCTTATTAAATCAAAGAACCTTCATGTCCAATTTTCATTTTCTTTCCTCCCATTTATTTTAATTTAAACCAGGGGAGAGGAGATGACTGGGAAATTAATATAGTTAGAAATATACCTACAGTGATCCATAAAAAAAAAACCCACCTAAATGATCTTAATCATCAGGCTAATTACCATCAATTTAGTTTTAATTATTCTTTTGTATGTCCACATTAGGGGGATACCACAGAAGAAAAATGAATAGGAATATAGATGGAAGCCTAACAGTTAGTTGAGGGAGACAGCCAGGTCACAGTGACTCATCTCTCTCCTTCTGGCATTTTTTTTTTTAAGTATTTATTTATTTTCTCTTTTGTTGCCCTTGTTGTTTAACATTGTTGGGGTTATTGATGTCGTTGTTGTTGGATAGGACAGAGAGAAATGGAGAGAGGAGGGGAAGACAGAGGGGGAGAGAAAGACACCAGCAGACCTGCTTCACCCCCTGTGAAGCAACGCCCCTGCAGTTGGGGAGCTGGAGGCTTGAACCGAGATCATTAATGCCGGTCCCTGCGCTTTGCGCCACGTGCGCTTAACCCACTGAGCCACCGCCCAACTCCCTATTTTTAATTTTTGTTTTAATATTTCTGGCATGTTTCATCTTTCACGTTTCCTGGAATGTCTTGGCTAAATTGTAAACATTACCTCTGGAAGTTATATAGAGCAGGCAATTTTCTGTCTTTAACATTCGAAGTCTTGTTAACTTCTTAGATTAGATATTCCAGATTGAGAGAGATATTTAGAGTAGAGATTAAATGCACAAGCAGAATCCTACCTAATCAATCCCTTGTATGTCCTTGTTTTTAGTGGTAAGCAACACATGGCAAAATATTTTAAATTTTATTCATTTTCCTATAGTACAAAGTGAATTTTCCTTAAAATCTAAATTTCTTTTAAAAACCAAAAAAGTATCGTAACAAGTTATGTGAGTCTATATGGCACGATAATCTCCCCGCTGTGAGTCACATCTTCTTTGCCATGTTGAAATAGTTTACTGAAGTTCAAAGGAGACACACATTTCTTTCTCTCTCTTTCTTTTTTTAAAATAAATCTTATTAGTTTTATTATTGGATAGAGACAGAAATGGAGAGGGGAGGGGGTGATAGGGAGAGAGAGGCAGAGAGGCAGCCCTGCTTCACCATCTTTGAAGCTTTTCCCCTACAGGTAGGGACCGGGGCTTGAACCAGGGTCCTTGCACACTGTAGTATGTGTGGTTAACCAGTTGCGCTACCACCTGGCCCTGAGTCACACATTTCTCTGGTTTGTCGTAGCTACTGGCTCTTCAGAGTGAATCTGAACATATGTCTGCTGCTGCCAGATGCCACAGACACAAATAGCACCGTGTTAGATTTGTAAAAATGGGACCAATGTTTATAGGAGTAAGGGGCATGCCCTCTCATGGTTTTAGAGAGTATTTTTACAGATAGAAACAGAGACTGCAGGGAGTCGAGCGGTAGTGCAGCGGATTAAGTGCAGGTGGTGCAAAGCCCAAGGGCCGGCATAAGGATGCTGGTTTGAGCCCACATCTCCCCGCCTGCGGGGGAGTCGCTTCATAGGCGGTGAAGCAGGTCTGCAGGTGTCTATCTTTCTCTCCTCCTCTCTGTCTCCTCCTCCTCTCTCCATTTCTCTCTGTCCTATCCAACAACGACAACATCAACAACAGCAATAATAACTACAACAATAAAACAACAAGGGCAACAAAAGGGAATAAGCAAACATTAAAAAAAGAGAGAGAGAAAGAAAGAAAGAAACAGACTGCAACTTTCTATCTCATTTCATTAAAAACTGGAGGTGGGATTAGAAAAAGCAAGATGGGGTCTTGATGTCATCAGAGGTCAGCTGACCTTCTGGATCATTGTGTGTCTTCAGATCCTTCCCATCTGTAATAGGTCTGAAGCTCTGCTGTTTGCTCTGAAGACAGCAGACATGCAGGGATAAATGAACTGTGTTTTTCTGTTCATTATTCTTTCTTTGCAAATTCATAGTAACACTGTTTCTTGCAAAAACAGTTCCTGTAAACTTGGTGTTGAATGTTATTATCTTTTTTTCGAATCCAATTTATCATTTTGAGAATATTTTGTGGCTCTAGAGTCTGTCCTGTTGGGGCCATTGCTTTAAGAATTTCTCCTGATCCTGGGACTTGTGGGACTTGTGGACTTCAAGACACCTTTTCTGACAATTCAAATTCAGAACAAATTCCTAAATGTCATTTTACTCTCCTGTTTGCTTGATGAGACTTATTCTCTAAACTTATTCTTTCTTGTCCACTTGTTTAATTGTTTATTCTCCCATCCCCCATAATCTAGACCTAAAGTAGGTAGAGGTGGGAGCATCAGGCCTGTGAGTTGACTGTGGTCTGAAAAATCATTTGATCTGGGCTTGCCAAGGCAATAACAGGTAGGATTGAAATTCAATACATCCAGATGCTTTTACTTTTTTTTATAACAACATTAGGTGCTATTATGTATGGCCTGGAAATGTTATCAATATTCAAACATTCCTGGGTAGAAAATAAATAAATAAATAAATAACCCTTATCCTGAATTAAAATTTCAGTCTGACAAAGACAGTCTCTGTCTTGGTAACTGCAACATCCCCAGTGCAGAGAGCACAGCCTAATATATTGCAGACATTCAACAAATATTTGCCAAATAAGTGAACAGATTATTTCTAAATTCACACCAGAAGAAGTTCTAATGGAGGCCAGAGAGACAATTGACTAGATAGGGTAACTGTATTATCAAGTGTGACTCAAGTTCAAGATTTTGTACCATGTGGGTAGTTCTGTGCTATTTAAGGAGCTTCAGTACTGTGTTTTCTTCTCAGCTCTCTTTCTCTCTGCTTGTCTGTCTGTTTTTCTTTCTTTTCTTTTATTGGATGGATTCATGGTGTATAGTACACACAATAATTGATACATGGGTAAAACTTCTTGATTTTCTGCAAGTAGGTCTCATTCTCAGTCTAGGTCCTCCACCATCATGGCACCAGGACCTAAAACCCCTCCCCCACCCAGAGTCCTTTGCCTTGGTGCAATATACCAAACCTAGTCCAAGTTCTCCTTTGTGTTTCTCCTTCTGTTCTTATTTCTCAACTTCTGCCCATGAGTGAGATCATCGATACTTATCCTTCTCATCAGGGTTTATCTCACTTAACATGATTCCTTCAAGTTCCATCCAAGCTGAGGTGAAGAAGGTGAATTCATCATTCTTAATAGCTGAGTAGTATTGCACTGTGTATAAACACTACAACTTTCTCAGCTGTTCATGTGTTGTTGGACACCTAGGCTGCTTAACTCTGGCCTAATGACACTGTGAGATATTAAACCTGTGACTTTGGAGCCTCAGACATGAGAGTCTCTTTACATAACAATTATGCTATCTTTCCCCACCCTCTAAATTTCTTTCTGAATGAAAAATGTGGCCTAGAGTAGTGAAACTGTACGTGAGTAAAAGCCTGGCCCCACAAAAATTAAAACACCAAATGGAAATTATATAATAGAAAAATACTGAATGACTTCATTCATGTGGGGGAAATAAAGCAGCAAAGCAACAAACAATAAAATTCAAATAACAGCAGTTTACTGAAGTGGCAAAGTGACTAGGTAACAGCAGATCTAAAGGTGTACTGGAATTTGTAATTCTTTATCTTAAATTATTTTTCTATTTTCAAGTTCATCATGTTAGCAAGATTTAAAAGAGAGAGACAGGCAGACACTAAAGCTCTCCTTAGACCTCATTTATAGGATGATGTTGGGGATTAAACCAGGTGTCAGGGATTAAACCAGGTATTAGGGATTACACCAGGTGTTAGAGATTAAACCACTTGTTGGGGATTAAACCAGGTGTTGGGGATTAAACTTTACAGCCTCAGGCATTAAAGATTTTGCATAACCATCCTATTTCCTCTGCTCTATTCAGAATTTTTTGTAGACCACTAACTGGCCTATTCACAGCTTTTAATTTCCCAGTCATCTTCTTTCAGTGGTTTAAATAAATAAATGTAAGGGGGAAAAAAAACATAATACCATAGTCCACTAATGTCTGAGCTAATTGTATTAAGATATGTCTTATTTGGAGGAAGGAAAGTCAAGAGCTCTCTATAAAGTTATGCTTCATCTGAAACCTGATGTATTATATAGATTATCTACTAATGGTTATATAGATTATCTACAAATGGTTATATAGAGTATCTACAAATGGTTTGCTTTTTCTATCATTGCTAGAAAATTAGAAACTAGTATTAGAATACCACATCCCACTCCAGGAAGGAAGGAAGGGTGGAAGAAAAGAAGGAAAGGCAGAAGGAAGGGAAAAAGGAAGGAAGAAAGGAAGGAAAGAAGGAAGGGAGGAAGTAATGAACTAAATACCTCTTTACACTTTTTTTAAAGATTTTATTTATTTATTAATGAGAAACATAGGAAGAGCGAGAAAGAGCCAGAGAGCGAGACAGCACTCTAGTACATGTGCTGCCAGGGATTGAACTCAGGATCTCATGCTTGAGAGTCTGATGCTTTATCCACTGTACCACCTCCCAGACCACAGACCTCTTTACGTTTTAACCATAAAAGAGAGCTTCAAATAGGAAAGCTATCAAGGGAGGGGATGGGATATGGAGTTCTGGTGGTGAAAATTGTGTGGAGTTGTACCTCTCTTATCCTATGATTTTGTCAGTGTTTCCTTTTTATAAATAAATAATAATAAAAAATACTAAAATAAAAGAGAGAGAGCTGCAAAGTTTCTACTAAGTACAAAATGAATACAATTCTGGCTGCACTGTAGGAAGGAAGGAAGGGTTGAAGGAAAGAAGGCAGGCAGGCAGACTGGAAATTGAAGGAAGAACCAAATATTTGTCCACTGCTCTATCTTCATATTCAGGGAGAAGCACTGTGACTATTGGTTCAAATATTCCTTAAATTTAAACCTGGCACTTCAGGCTTAGTTAGACTGCAGTGAAATGACAACCGGTTTTGCTTTGTTGTCTTGGAGGAAAAGCCATTTGTTTATATGAAAATTAAAAATGTTTTAAGGTCATTGTAATAATAGGCTGGAATACAACCAGCCTCAGCATTGAGTGTGATGTGGTTTCCAGCTTTCATGTTAAGATCCACACATGTTTTCAAAAGCATAAAAAAAAAATTCTGTCCTCTGTCACCAAGGAAATCCTGTTAGAATTAGACATAAATATTCATTAGAACTTCCCTCCACCTCCCTTAAATACCCTCTATTGAAATGGAGATTTTGACTTTTAGGATGATTAAGACTATAAAAAGACTTTAATCTTGAAAAATTAATAGATTAATAAAATGCTATTTCTCTGTTTTCATTAGGCTGAACATTGTTGTTGTTGCTTGTGTTTTTCTAAGGAAATTTCTATACAAAGTGCTTATTTATTTATTTATTTTGCCAGAAAAGGACCTTTCTTTCAGGAGGTGGAATAGGTCCTTAATAATGTGCTGTAGTTTTTATATCTCTGATTAATCTTCAATTAAATGCTCCCAGAATTGTGTTCATTTTGTATTTAGTAGAAACTTTGAAGCTCTCTTTTATTTTAAATGTTCTTTTTATTATTGTTGTAGTTATTATTGTTGTTATTGATGTCATTGTTGTTAGATAGGGCAGAGAGAAATGGAGAGAGGAGGGGAAGACTGAGAGGGTGAGAGAAAGAGAGACACCTGCAGACCTGCTTCATCACCTGTTAACAGACCCCCTGCAGGTGGGGAGCCAGGGGCTCTGGGCTCGAACCTGGATACTTTTGCTGGTCCTTGCGCTTCGCACCATGTGCGCTTAACCCGCTGTGCTACCGCCCTACTCCCTGAAGATCTCTTTTATGGTTAAAGTGTAAAGAGGTCTTTAGTTCTGCTCCTGCTTTGGAGGGATTACTAAATAACTCACCTTAAACTCTATTTTGTTTTCTTTCTGTCAAAAGTGGGAAACAATAAAGTAAGTTGTGTGCAGATCCACAAATCTCTGCTTACAGTGCCCTTGACTTATATTTTGCATTAAAGCTTATTTGTACTGAGCAAAACTTATATTCATTTTTTTCTTTATGTTCTAAATCAGAATACTATAGCTTTGTCTTATATTGGTGCAGAGAATTCAACTGGACACCTCTGAGTTTCAGGTATATAGTCTTTTGCCGCTCCCACCACCGTGACCAAACACACACAAATGGACAACAAAGTTTTGACAAGTGAGCACAAAATATTAATTGGAGAAAAGTGTTGGGGAAATTGGGTTGAAATTGCATATGAATGAAATGACTATCACATACCATTATGCATAAAATCCAAATCCGTGTGGATCAAAGGCATGGACATTAGACCAGAAACTATCAAATACATAGAAGAAAATATTGGCAGAGTACTTTATAATCTATGCTTCAAAGACCCAAGTCCAACAACAATCTGTGCTTCAGAATTTATGCTTCAAAGACCCAAGTCCAACAACAAGAAAAACAAAGGCAAAAATAAACCATTGGGACATCAAACAGAAGGATAACTGCATATCAAAGGGAACTATCATGAAAACAGAAAGACACCCTACATAGGAGATCTTTACATGCCATATATCAGATAAAAAGCTAGTAACCAAATTTATGAAGAACTCATTAAACTCAACAATAAAAATGCAAACAACCTCACTAATAAGTAGGGAGAAGATATGGACAGAATCTTCACCAGAGAAGAGATGCAGAACGTCAATAGACAAGAAAATAAAAAAAAAAACCTCAAAGCCACTGATTATTAGAGAAATGTACATAAAGCCAATGATATATCACTTTACATCTGTGAGAATGTCATAAATTAGAGAGGACATGAACAAGTATTGGAGAGGATATGGGGGGAAAGAAAGTTTTTCTTGCTTTCCCACTGCTTGTGGGAATACAAATTAGTCCAACCCTTTTGGAAAACAGTCTGGAGGTTCCTTAGAACACTAGAAATGGACTTACCATAACCCAGAAATTTCTCTCAGGGAATTTATTCAAAGAAAACAAAAACACCTGTCCGAAGACACCAAAGCTCACAGCAGCACAATGTATAATAGCTACAACTTGAAAGTCCCCCAGATGCTCAATGACAGATAAGTGGATGAGAAATTGTGGTATACACACCATAGAATACTACTTGACTGCTAAATATAACACAGTCACCTCCTTTGCCTCATGTTGGATGGAGTTAGAAGGGATCATGCTAAGTTATATCAGTCCCCCACCCAACCCCCCCAAAAAAAAGAAAGATGATCTCATTTACAGATGGGACTTAAGAAACAAGGACAGAAAGGGAAAACATAAAGTCAAGTTTGGACTGAATTGCAAAGGATTCTGGGTGAGGAAGGGGGTTGAGTGTAGACAAGGGATGGGGTAGGGAAGATATTGGGTTGAGAAGCATGATGGTGGAAATGGACCTCAGTTTGGGAAAAGAGTGTTTTACAGACAGCAATCACAGGGAGATGAAAAAATTATACTATACCCATGTGTCAACAACTGTACTATATGCCACTAAATCCCTGAATAAAATGATAAAAATTAATAACAAAAGATTTTTTAAAAATCATAAACAGCAAAAAGACTTATTCATAGCTATCACTTTATTTCCCCAGCCTCCTTTCAGACAGAACTAGAACACTGTGAAAAGAGAAATGTACTTTCAAATATTTTAGAATGGGAACTGTCAGAAGAAGTTAACATTTTTGCTTACTGTTGCTTGATGCTTTTAAGTTGCCTCTTTTTTTTTTTTTTTCCTGAATGGAATTATTCTACTCCTGGAAAATATAGATGCATCCCCAGTGAATCAAGTCAAATGAAGAGAAATGATTTAATGTTGCCCTCTGTCTCTCAAACTGTGCCTACAAAATTTAGCTTCAATTTCAACAAAACAGGTGCCCTGGTGTTTTCTGTTCTGCATCTGCTGTGGCATATAATTACAGCACTGATGTCATTCTAATGTGATTGGTTTCCTTTGCGCCTTTGTCTATGTGTAGGGTCTTGTTTCTTAACTATTTCACTAGTCACTTCGTCCTTGCCATATTCCATTGAATAAGTGATTTGGTTTCCCAGTTCATCACATCCTATTATTGTTGTTTTTATTATTATTACTTAGACCAATAATACCACAATAAGAAGTCTACTTTTACCAAGTATGCTTGCAAGACATTTGCAAATTCACTTGAAAGGCTTCCAGGAGCTTTACTTTGAGTTAATCTTTGAATGTTTTATCAGGTAGATATAATTTATTATACAAATATCTTTGTAAAATTGTTTTAAATCATTTATTTAGAATAAAATGTTACTTCTTAGTAACTTTATTTTGCAGATATAGTGATAAAAAGTTATAGAAACTGTTCATAAACAAATGTTATCTTCCCAACCGGCATATTTTGCCCCCCATCCTATTTCTTCCTTACTCAAAAATTTGCACATGGTTTTCTTAACTTCTGTTGCAGTTAGGTCATGTACTTGAAATTCAATTGTAGCAGAAAGGACTAAAAGAAAAGTCCACTAAGGTAGTCTGGCCTGGGAGGTAGCACAGTAGGTAAAGAATTGGATTCAGGAGCATGAGTTCCTGAGTTTGATCCCTGACAGTGCATTTGCCAGAGTGATACTCTGGTTTTTTTGTTTGTTTGTTTGTTTTGTCTCTATCTTTTTTCTTATAAATAAATAAATAAGTAAATCTTTAGAAATATCAAAAGAAATATCTGCTAGTGAATTCTAGAAAATTTCTATTAAAAGAAGAAAAGATATGTAGAAGGAAACTGGATTTTCATGGTAGATGCCATCTTTACATATGATAACTGAACTACAGCATTTTTATATATAAGAGATTTAAATAAAATGAAGGCCCAAGACAAGACTTTAAGGATGGAGAACTGAAATATCAAAAGATTTACATATTTCAAAATATTACTAAGCTGTTGAACCAATGCAGAAAGCACCCAGTCTTTGCACTTCTTCTGATGAGATAATTATGTTACTTGGAGTAAAAGCTATTTAAGTAGAAGAGTCTTTTACTTGCCAAAAGAATGCAAGAGAAAACCACCGCACTGAGAGATGTGCTGACTAAGACTGCAAATCTATAGCTATTTAGAAAAATAATTACATAATACCCTAAGTACATTTATTTGAATCATAGCTACTATATTCTTTTACTAAAGCTACAGAAAAATCTCTCCATTAACAATTCTTTCTCTGATTTTGATTTTAAAGTTACATTCAAATAGATTCAGATCTTGATGACATTTTCCCACTTAAACATAACATTCTGATTTTTTGTTGTTATTTTTATGGGGGCTGAAGTTTTTTATAAATAAATTTTTGTTTATTATTTTTTTGGTTTGCTTGTTAATTTTGGGTGGGGCTAGTAAAGAATGTCTTCAAAATCAGATAGAACTGAGGATGAAAATACATTGAGATCTGGGAATCTTTTCAAATTATTTTATTAGCGAGATCATGGTTTACCGTTCAATTGTTGACACAAGGTACAATTTCTCAACTCCACCTGTTAGATGTCTGCAAAAAAAATTAAAAATATATATTATAAATTGCCAATGATAGTGGTTTTTAATATTTACCATATTGTTGCAGTTCAACTCAAAGTCCACAAAGGGAATAATCTTACCTTTTTCAGTCTTTAACACACACACACACACACACACACACACACACACACACACACACACGGCTCTTTTAAGGTAATACTATCAAAACAAGTGGGATATTTGTAAGCCTTATTACCTGCTCACTGTTGAAGATAACTGAGTTGCCTGACTTTTTTGCAGCAAGGTTAGAGCAGAGTTCTAATCTACCATAGATAATTTAGATGAAGAGTCTGGCTTTCAGAGACAGTAAACAAGCACTCTACTTGGGCTGATAGCCCGGATAAATTGAACATGTGAGTGGAGTCACAGAAATGGGATAAGGATTAATGGAGAGAAGGAAATGTGAATTTCATATTAAAAAGATTAGGGAAATCCCAACCTTTATTATAAAATATCTGTGAGCCTATAAAGATGATTTATAATACAGAAAAAGCTTTAGATTATGCTGCGGCTAATGCTCCTGGGAGGCTCAGAAAAACATAATCCAATTTACTGGTGGTGTACAAAAGAGACATACTTTAAAATAATTGCTACTTTAAACTGTAGCCTTCATGGAGCTATTGACATTTAACAACATAAGGATTAACAGAAATTGTTAATCTGCCTCTTTTAAAATGTGGTCTTTTTGTGTCATGCATTCCACAGCCAGTGGCATGAAAAGCCAACTGTGTGAAAGAATTGTTTTAACTAATGCAGATGTCTTACCTCAGCTGAGTAACCTTAGAGAGGGGGTGACAGGAAGAAACTGGAAATGACAAAGCAGTATCACCTCTTAATTACATTTTCCAACTATCCAGTTGCTATTCTCTGGGAAAACAAAGCTGTGGCAATCACAGGTAACTTATGTTTGTGAAAGCACATTCTTCTTTTTAGGTATTTGCTTTTATAAACTCACTAGAAGATGCGAGGCATTATAGATCAGGACTAATTGTACAGCCAAACTTGAGAAATATGGAAGATGTATCTACCTGTCTTACCTCTTAGGCAAACCTATTTATCTCCTAGCCAGGAGAAGAGCAGGTTTCTTAGAGGATTTTTAGTGTGAATTATGCCTTAGGAAGAAGTGGGCTCCAGAAATTTGACTTACATCTGCTTTACTTTGCGAACCGTTGGCTTATGATGTTTTTCTGCTACAGGCTATTTTGATTGTTTATTCCAGCCTGACAGCAGGTTTTACGATTTATGTACTAAAGCAGCAGCAAACCAGAGGCAAGCAATTCTATTCTAGCCCCATTATTGCTATGATGGAATATTCTGTATTCAACCTCATACAATCTCTAATAAACAGCTTCTAAAAGCTAGAACCTACCTTACCTGCAGCTCGTTTTCATGGTTGATTTATCCAGAGATACTGCTTCACAACTTAAAAAAAATTGGCAAGTACTCAGGCAATCTTGATCAGCATAAAGAAAATAATGCTTCTAAGCTTCTGTCATCTCTCTGATAATACTGTGTGAGCTAATGCAGTTCTAAAAGAGGTTTATGGTGGTTCTAGTAAAGTCTCAACTTTGTTAATTAATTGATTCATAGTGGTCTGTCCTTGAGGCAAGACCATGAGGGAAAAAGTAGGTTAAATAGAAACACAGCATTTTCTCAAATATTAAGTACTCTCCATGTTTGGATATAATCTGGAACATTAGAATTGCATTTGAGAATAGGAAAGATATAGTCTAAGTTTGTTTTAAAATACACCAGTGGCTAGGGTGGAGGTAGATAGTATAATGGTTATGCAAAGAGACTCTCATGCCTGAGGCTTCAAAATCCCAGGTTCAATCCCCCAACCACCAGATGTAAACTGAGCAGCGCTTTGGTAAAAAATAATAATAATAACTAGGATTCACCTGCATATCAGATTTCAGGCTCAGGGGGGAAAAACTAGTATAGCCACAGGTCCTTTGGACTATAACTAAAATATGCCTACTAGCTATCTACAGAACGGAGACCCCCATCCAACTCTTCATCTGCACTATTCCAGCCTTTAACTTCACGATTAGTCAACAATTTGTTTGGCTTTGTATGTTAACTCTCTTTCAGCCACCAGGTTCCAGATGCTAGCATGATGCCAGCCAGACTTCCCTGGACAGACAACCCCACCAATGTGTCCTGGAGCTCTGATTCTCCAGAACCTCGCCCCACTAGGGAAATACAGGCTGGGAGTATGGATTGACCTGTCAACGCCCATGTTCAGCAGAGAAGCAATTACAGAAGCCAGACCTTCTACCTTCTGCATCCCACAATGACCTTGGGTCCATACTCCTAGAGGGGTTAAAGAATAGGAAAGCTATCAAGGGAGGGGATGGGATGCGGAGTTCTGGTGGTGGGAATTGTGTGAAGCTGTACCCCTTTTATGCTATGGTTTTGCCTATATTTCCCCCAGTCCTGGAACCTTAGGATGGGGCCCACTTTCCTGCATGCTTCTCTCAATTCAAATCAAATAATATTGCATCTGCGGATCACAACCTAATCAACGCAACGAGTGCCACCCCAGCATGTTTCACTTCAGACTGTGACCAGAGACTTCAGGTGTAGAATGACAACCCTTCAGCTTCATCACTCAGGTGAGACCTTTCCTTTCATAGTATTCTCTAATTCCATCCCAGGTGGACCACTCCCCAAAAAAGTCCCCAAACCTAGATATAGTCCAGGTCCCCTGAGATAGAGCATAGGTTCACACGTGCCCATAAACTAGGGAAGAATATATGAATATATCCCTGAAAGCAGAAGTACACAAGAGCATGCAGGGAATACCCCCCAACACCTCATCTGCACTATTCCAGTCTTTATGTCCATGATTGTTCAACAATTTGTTTGGCTTTGTATGTTAACTCTCTTTTCAGCCACTAGGTTCAAGATGCCAGCAAGATGCTGACCAGACTTCCCTGGACAGACGACCCCATCAATGTGTCCTGCTTCCCCAGAGCCCCACCCTACTAGGGAAAGAGAGAGGCAGACTGGGAGTATGGACCGACCAGTCAATGCTCATGTTCAGTGGGGAAGCAATTACAGAAGCCAGACCTTCCACCCTCTGCAACCCACAACGACCCTGGATCCAAACTCCCAGAGAGATAGAGAATGGGAAGGCTATCAGGGGAGGAGATGGGATATGGAGATCAGGTTATGGGAATTGTGCGGAACTGTACCCCTCTTATTCTATGGTTTTGTTAATGTCTCCTTTCTTAAATAAAAAAATAATAATAAAAAAGAGTGTTTGGGGGGTCCGGGTGGTGGTGCAATGGATAAAGCATTGGACTCTCAAGCATAAGGTGCTGAGGTTCAATCCCTGGCAGCATGTGTACTAGAGTGATATCTGGTTCTTTCTCTCTCCTCCTCCTATCTTTCTCATTAATAAATAAAATCTTTAAAAAGAAGAAGAAAGCTATCAGGGGAGAGGATGGGATATGGAGTTCTGGTGGTGGGAATTATGTGGAGTTGTACCCCTCTTATCCTATGGTTTTTATCAGTGTTTCCTTTTTATAAATAAATTTTTTTTTAAAAAAGAGGAAGAAGAAAAATAAAAAGAGGAAGAAGGAGGAGGAAGAGGATAAATAGTAGTACAAGAAGAGGGAGAAGAAGAGAAGGAGGAAGAGAAGAAGGAGATGGGGAAGGAGAGGGGAAACGGAGGAGGAGAAGAAGGAGAAGGGGAAGGGGATGGAGAGGAGGAGGGAGAGAAACGGGAAGAGGAAGAGGAAGAAGAAGAAGAAGAAGAAGGAGAAGGAGAAGGAGAAGAGAAGGAGAAGAAGATTATAATAATAAAGAAGAAGTGGGGTGTTTGAGCTATACTGTGGTCCCCACAATATGTGCACAGTGGAGTTTCAATCCCCAGCATCTCAATATATAAAAGTATTATAATATATAAAAACCTTTTAAGAGGTGGTAGTGTTAATGAGTTATTGAGAATGGCAGGGGCCAGGTGGTGGTGCACCTGGTTAAGCACACATGTTACAGTCTACAAGGACACAGGTTCAAGTCCCTGGTCCCCACCTGCATGGGGAAAGATTCATGAGTGCTGAAGCAGGGTTGCCGGTATTTCTCTGTCTCTTTCCCTCTATCTACTCCCTTCCCTCTAAATTTCTCTCTGTCTCTAGCCAATAATTAATTAATTAATTTTTTAAAAGAGAGAGAATGACTCATAATCCATGTGAATGTATTTGGAGATAATACCTTCAAAGAGGTGATTAGGTTATACTGGGGACTTTAGAACAAGGGACATATGACTGTTGTTCTTGTAAGAGGAAAGACATGAGAAATACCAGAGCAGAGAGAAAAAGTTACATAAGGACACAGAAGGCAGTCACCTGCAAGAGAGAGGCTTTAACATAAACTCAACCTGTCAACAACTTGATCCTCCAAAACTGTGAAAAATTTAATTTACTTCTCAAATTTCAGGGTTGTTTTTAAAGAGCAAAACAGATACTACAAATTAAAAAAGACACCATGTTAGTATATTTTTATTATTTCATATATTGTCAAGTATATTGAAGCATAAAGCACATAAAATTAAATTATATATTATAGTGTACAATTTACTAGTAATGTGGACTATTTATGATATTTTTTATTATTTTTCAACTTCTCTTTTATTATTAGTGATCTGATAATAGTCAACAAGATTGTGGGATAAGAGGGGTACAATTCTATATAATCCCCACCACCTGAGTTCTGTACTATGCACGCTTAACCTGGTGCGCCAACACCTGCTCACCAGAGGTCTGTATTCCATCCCTTCCATTGGAGGGTTCCCTTTTCTTTATCCCTCTGGGAGTATGGACCAAAGATCTCAAAGGGAGGCAGAAAGTAGGAGGCCTAGCTTCTGTAATTGCTTCTCCACTGGATCTGGGCATTGACAGGTCAATCTATACCCTAAACCTGTTTCTGTCTTTACCTAGTAGGACAGGGCTCTGGGGTGGTGGGGTTCCAGGACACATTGGTGAGGTCATCTGCCCAGGGAAGGCAGGTTGGTGTCATGATAGTATTTTTCAACTTCTGTTTATGAGTGAGATTATCCCATATTCATCCTCCTGTTTCTGACTTATCTTACTGAACATGATTCCTTCAAGCTCCATCCAAGACGGGGTGGAGAAAGTGAAATCACCATTTTTAACAGTTGTGTAGTATTTCATTGTGTATATATACCACAACTTGTTCAGCCACTCATCTGTTGTTGAACACCTAGGTTGTTTCTAGGTTTTGGTTACTACAAATTGTGCTGCTATGAGCATAGGTGTACACAAATCTTTTTGGATGGTTATGTTTGGTTCCTTAGGGTATATATGTATATTATATGTGTATGTGTATATGTATTCCCAGGAGAAGAATTGCAGAGTCATAGGGAAACTGTGTAATGGGTATTATTTTATTTTATTTTTTAAATTATCTCAATTATTTATTGGATAGAGACAGTCAGAAGTCAAGCGGGAAGGGGGTGGTAGAGAGGCAGAGATACACAGAGACACATGCAACACTGCTTCACCACCCACAAAGCTTTCCCCCAGCAGATGGGGACAGGGTGTCTTGAACCCAGGTCCTTGCACATTGTAACATTTGCGCTTAACCAGGTGTGCTACCACCCAGCCCCATGGGGATTATTTTAAACAATATAGCCAGTGCCACACAAACACAAAAGAACATTGATCTAGTTTAAAATATTTTGGGCCACTAATGGATTCATTGTGTGTTATAATTTAAAATTATCTCTGACACAAGATAATTTCTATGCGAATATGTAGAAACTATTTTGGTGTCTACAGGGGGAAAAGAAGATAAACCATTCTTGAAGATCTACTCTTTGGTAGTTATTATGAATTAACAGTGTGACATAATATTGGTTATAGCTCTTTGAGAAAGATCCCCAAATTGGAGGATTCTTTAAAAAGAGACTGTCACATTCATACACACACACACACACACACACACACACACACACAAGTGACAATCAGAAAAAACAATCGAATTGTTAAAGTATTAGGAATGGATTTATATAAGACGACTATAGGGTTTATTTTGGGGAATCTTTGAAAATCTTAATTTACAATTCCATCTGAGGATCTGGGGATTGGAAATCAAGAAATAGGTCTTGTCATCAATTAATTCACTAATCCTCTCCTTATTCATTAGAGAAACAAGTATCAAATATCTACTTTTCTCTAGGCATTAGAGAAACAAGGGTGATTAGATGTTTATTGATTTCAAAGAATTCACAGTTTAGTTGAAAGGAGAAAGAAACCACATTAACATTCAATGTTTTAAGTGCTGAAAGTGAGGTGCTAGGAAGCAGTTTGAAGGAATGTTTTGCCAAGACGTAGTGTGAGAGAGTAATGAATCAAGAAGTAAACTGCAAATATTTGAGCTGATCTTGTACAACATTTCTACATATTGAAACACAAGCTATAAAATACAAATAGTGTTTTACACCAAAAAATTTTTGTGAAAGCAGAATGTTAGGCATATAAAAACAAATACTACATGATCCAACCTACATGTGGTTCTTAGAATGTTATAGAACAGATAGAAGGTTGCTAGAGAGAAAATGACATCATTGATACAAATATGGAGAGGGGCTGGGTGTTGGTGCAGCTGGTTGAGCACACATTACAATGTGTAAGGACTCAGGTTCAAGCCCCCAATCTTCAACTGCACAAGGAAAGCTTCACAAGTGGAGAAGCAATGCTGCAGGTGTCTCTCTGTCTTTCTCCCTCTCTATACCCCCCGTCCTCTCAATTTCTAGCTGTTTCTAAATAATAAAGTTAATAAAAATAATAAATAAAACAAAATAAATAAGTAAATAAAATAAAGATACATAGAGGATTGTATGCATGTAGATGTGTTGTATATAAAAGTGCATGTTGCAATGTGCAAGGTCCTGGGTTTGAGCCTTTAATCCCCACCTATAGGGGGAGAGCTTTGTGAGTGGTAAAGCAGGTCTGCAGGTTTCTCTCTGTCTCCTTCCCTCTCTACCAACCCCTTTCCTCTCAATTCTGGCTGTCTCTATCCAATAAGTAAATAAAGATAATAAAAGTAGTTTATATAATGTATATTTAAATACATCTAAAAGAGCCTTTTTAAGAGTGTTATCCTGGGAGTCGGAGGTAGTGCAGCAGATTAAGCGCACATGGTGCAAAATGCAAGGACCAGGGTAAGGATCCTGGTTTGAGGCCCCAGCTCCCCACCTGCAGGGGAATCGATTCACAAGTGGTGAAGCAGGTCTGAAGGTGTCTATCTTTCTCTCCTCCTCTCTGTCTTCCCTTCCTCTCTCTGTTTCTTTCTGTCCTATCCAACAACTACGACATCAATAACTACAACAACAAAACAACTAGGGTAACAAAAGGGAAAATAAATAATAAAAAAATTTTTTAAAAAGAGTGTTATCCAATTTATTGGGGACTTAATAGTTTACAGAAAAGTTATTGGCACATAGGTACAACTAAGAGTCCTTTTAAAAAATTTATTTATTCCCTTTTGCTGCCCCTGTTGTTTTATTGTTATAGTTATAATTGTTGTCGTCATTGTTAGATAGGACAGAGAGAAATGGAGAGAGGAGGGGAGAGAAAGATAGACACCTGCAGCCCTGCATCCCCACTTGTGAAGCGACTCCCCTGCAGGTGGGGAGGAGGTTGCTCAAACCGGGATCCTTACCTGGTCCTTGCGCTTTGCACCACATGCACTTAACCCGCTGCGCTACCGCCCGACTCCCAAGACAGTCTTTTAAAAATTGCTCTTATTTCACCATTCTTTATTTGAACAGTATCTATCCATTTGTACTATAAAAATAAACAGTAAAATTTTCACTTACGATTTAATTTTTCCTTACTGAGAATAATATTAATTAGCAAATGATGACACTACAATAAGTTGAAAGGCACAACACGAAAGAAATTAAATTTTGTTAACTGCAATGGCACTATTTTCCCTGTCTCTGGAACCAGGACACCACATTTTAACTTTTTTTTTCTTTTTAAGATCTTTTTTCTTTTTCTTTCTTTTTAATATTTATTTATTCCCTTTTGTTGCCCTTGTTGTTTTATCGTTGTTGTTATTGATGTTGTTGTTGTTGGATAGGACAGAGAAATGGAGAGAGGAGGGGAGACAGAGGGGGGAGAGAAAGATAGACACCTGCAGACCTGCTTCACCACCCGTGAAGCGACTCCCCTGAAGGTGGGGAGCCGGGATTCGAACTAGGATCCTTACGCGGGTCCTTGCGCTTCGCGCCATGTGCACTCAACCCACTATGCTACCGCCCGACTTCCCCACATATTAATTTTTTTTAACGAGCCCCACAAAATATGTTTTCTAGTCAAAACTTAACCATGAATGGAACAGGCAGTGCGGGAAGTCTTGGAATACAGTCAATCTAAAAGGAAATCAACAAAATTTGTATTCTGTCTCTTTCTTTATCTTCTTTCTTTTAAAAAAAATATTTATTTTTATTACTGTATAGAGACAGAAGTTTAGAGGAGGGGGGTGGTATAGAGGGATACAGAGACAGAGAGACACCTGAAGCTCTGCTTTACCACTTGTGAAGCTTTCCCCCTGCAGGTGGGGACCAAGGTTTTGAACCTGGGGGTCTTTGTGCACTGTAACATATGCACTGAACCAGGTGCACCACCACCTGGCCCTCTCTTTTCTTTCTTACTTTTTTTTCCTTTTTTCCAGAGCACTGCTGTTGGGGGTAGAACTTGGTACGTTAGAGCTTCAGGTATGAAAGTCTTTTGCATAACATTATTCTATCTCCCCCATTAAAGATTGGTGTTTTAGAAAGCTTGCTCTGGGGACTCAGTGGTGCAGAAATAAGGAGGTAAATTTATTGGTAGCAAGGAACCCAATTAAAGTAATGACAATGGAGATGTAATAAAAAAGACAGAGAAGGAAGTAGACTTTGAGGTGTTGAAAGTTAAATTCACTGTGAGCTGACAGCATGTCTTTTTACTATTTGTCTTATGTAGATTTTGAAAATCCTACTATTTAATAAATAAAAATTACACTCAGTTCTTTTCAACCTTTTGGCATCTATAGATAATGACTACCACAATATGTTTGGCCCCACAAAAAACCATCAAATAAAGTATAGAAAAATTCACTAGTTAAAAAAAATACTCTATATTCTCTTATTAATTTAAACACCAGCAATTTACAAACCAGTAAGATCCCCTCACTGGAACTTTAGTGTAAGGCATGGGAAAGTTTTAAACACATGTGTAGCTATGGAATTATATCCTTAAAATTTTAGGGGGCCAAGCAGTGGTTCACTGCATGAGCGTGCATGTTCCTTACCACAGTCAAGCCCCTGGTTCCCACACGCAGGGGAGGGGGATCCTCACAAGTGCTGAAGCAGGGCTGCAAGTGTGTCTCTGTCTCTGGCTTTCCCTCTTTATCTACCTCTCCCTTCTCCATTTCTCTCTGTCCTATCAAGTAAAAAGAAACAAATTTATTTAATTAAGCTTTATACTATATTAAGCAATACTAAATCAGTTTTTAAGCAATAAAATTGAAAATAATTAAAATAAAATGCCAGCATTTGTCATGGGAGGAATGAGCAATGGTACTTCTTTTTTTTTTTTTTTTTCTACCTTTCTTTCAGCAGCGGATATCTGGCTAGCTCAACTGATGGATCAGTCAGGTTCTAGTTTTTTTTCTGATCTGAAGCATTTTTTCCAGTTACATTATAGTAGTTAGACGTAAAATTTAAATGTGAAAATAGACTGATATGGAAGAGACTTCTTTAGTCACCTAATGCTGGTATTTCCTTTTGCCCTATGCAATAGAGCTTCCCATGCTCCAAAATAGAAGCATGTGATCATCCCATATTCACATGCTAATGGGATGATCTCATTCTCAGGCAGAAGTTGAAAAACAAGATTAGAAAAGAAAACACAATTAGAACCTGAACTGGAGTTGGCGTATTGCACCAAAGTAAAAGACTCTGGGGTGGCTGGGTGGGGAGAATACAGGTCCATGAAAGATGATGAATGACATAGTGGGGGTTGTATTGTTAAATGGGAATCTGGGGAATGTTATGCATGTACAAACTATTGTATTTACTGTTGAATGTAAAGCATTAATTCCCCAATAAAGAAATAAATTATTAAAAAAAATATAGAAGCATGTGATTAAGTTCTCAGCAACGGAACTTAAGTACTGCAGCTGTGTGCAATGTTAGGAAATTAAGGAGTGCATAATCTTTTCTTCTGCTTCCTGCCATCTTTTTTTTCTCTTTTTTTCTTTTATTTTACTATTGGATAGAGACAGAGAGAAACTGAGAAAGGAAGGGAGATAGAGAAGGAGAAAGACAAGAGACTCACCTGCAGCCCTGTTCCACCACTTGTGAAGCTCCTCCCACCCCGGCAGGTGGGGACATCCTGCCATCTTTAGATAAGTTTAACACATCTAAATAGCATAACTCAAATGCCATGATAATATACTAACTTTTAACAGGGGTGATAAGCTTTGTCCTAAAAATCTTGATAGTAGATATTTTAGGCTTCCAGGACCCAAGGTCTCTTACTCAGAGTACTCTGTCTTTATAACCTCCAAACATCTATAGATGATACATAAATGTGTGGGTGTGACTGTGTAAATAAAACTCTATTTACAAAGTAGCCAGGCAAAGAGCTACACTTTGCAAGATGCTGTTCCAATTAGCATTCTCATGCTTAATGCAAATTAGAATTAGCTGGGGAAATTTTAAATACACCACTGTCCAGTACCTTCTCCCTATGCAGCTGATTTAATCACTCTGGAAAGAAATGCAGATATTTACCAAAAAATCTCACTATAATTTTCAGATATGGCTCCCATACTTCTCAATGCTTCCTTTCAACCCTTACCAATGCTGAGTATACCTTAGGAAGAAATTGTTAAATGTCCTGATTTTTTTTCCCATTTTTTAAATATTTATTTTATTTATTTATTCCCTTTTGTTGCCCTTGTTGTTTTATTGTTGTAGTTATTATTATTGTTGTCGTTGTTGGATAGGACAGAGAGAAATGGAGAGAGGAGGGGAAGACAGAGAGGAGGAGAGAAAGATAGACACCTGCAGACCTGCTTCACCACCTGTGAAGCGACTCCCCTGCAGGTGGGGAGCCGGGGTTCGAACCGGGATCCTTACGCCGGTCCTTGTGCTTTGCGCCACCTGCGCTTAACCCGCTGCGCTACAGCCCGACTCCCTTTTTCCCATTTTTTAAAACTCATATTTGCCTTTCTATGAAAAGACTTGTGGTAGCATGTTTTGTTTAGTGAGACTTTTATGGCCTGAAGGCTCTGGATGTTAACAAGATAATTTATCAATAAGCTTTACATTGATGCAAGTAAGCCATAATCTATATCACACTGTGTCATACGGTAATCGTATGATAATTAGAAATCTTTTTTTTAAAGGAATATATTATAGAGAACAAAGTTTATTTAGTCACCTGGCCAAACTTTTTGAAAAATGAAATTGACAGTTAACATAAAAATACTACAAGTAAGTTACAGGGAGAAAAATGATTAGTTTTAGTTTGGTATCCTTTGTATTTTTGCATTTTTTTAAATTAAAGTAATATTGATTTATAAGACTGTGCATCTTAGTTGTGCATTTTTGCCTCTCTGCAGATTGTGACTCACATCTACCTTCAAGGTGTCAGTCAACCTTTTTCCTCTGAAGTCCACTGGGTAGGTCACCCTTCGGTAACCTGAGTTCTGCATCAGAGTTTCATGGTTTGTTTTTGTTTGACTTTGTCTTTATGTGTTCATGCACTGTTTATTTCTGTGCATCCAACATGTGAGTACCATTGTCCTGTATTTGACCTTTTTCTTCTGGCTTAATTCATTTAGCATGACCCCCTTCAACTCTATCCATGTTATAATAAATGGCAAGGTAGCATCCTTTTTTTAAATGTTTATTTATTCTCTTTTGTTGCCCTTGTTTTATTGTAGTTATTATTGTTGTTGATGTCATCGATGTTGGATAAGAGAGAGAAAAATGGAGAGAGGAGGGGAAGACAGAGAAGGAGAGAGAAAGATAGACACCTGCAGACCTGCTTCAACGCCTGTGAAGCGACTCCCCTGCAGGTGGGGAGCTGGGGGCTTTAACCTGGTCCTTGAGCTTTGCTCCACGTGTGCTTAACCTGCTGTGCTACCGCCCAACTCCCGGTAGCATCCTTTCTTATAGTTGAGTGGTACTTCACTGTGTATACAAGTGACATGTCTTCTTTACCTCTTCCTCTATTCTTCACTTCTTGGATTGTTTCAATATCCTGACAATTATAAATAATTCTGTGATGGATGTATGTGTGTGTGTAGTTTTCAGTAAGTGTTTTTTTTTTTTTTTTATATTTATTCATTCCCTTTTGTTGCCCTTGTTTTTTTTTTTTTTATTGTTGTAGTTATTATTGTCTTTGTCGTTGTTGGATAGGACAGAGTTAAATGGAGAGAGGAGGGGAAGACAGAGAAGGAGAGAGAAAGATAGACACCTGTAGACCTGCTTCACTGCCAGTGAAGCAACTCCCCTGCAGGTGGGGAGCCGGGGGCTCCAACCGGGACCCTTATGCCGGTCCTTGTGCTTTGTGCCACTTGCGCTTAACCTGCTGCGTTACCACCAGACTCCTCCAATAAGTGTTTCTGTCTCTTTCAGATATATAGCTAGAAATGGGATTATTAGATAATATGGTAGGTCTATTTTTGATATTTTGAGAAATACCCATACTGTTTCCTATAGGAAGAAGATCAGCTTCACCCTCTTCACCTCATCATGGATGGAACCTGAAGGAATCATGTTAAGTGAGATCAGCCAGAAAGAAAAGAATGAATATGGGATGATCTCACTCATGGACAGAAGTTGAGAAATAAGAAAGCACAACTTGGACTAGGTTTGCTGTATTGCAGCGAAGTAAAGGATTGGGGGGGTCACTTAGGTCTTAGTGCGAGATGATGAAGGAGGCCCTAGGCAAGGGGCAGAGAGGGAGAGTTTAGAATGTTTTGTAGAAAACAGAAATTTTGCAAATGTATCAACATCTGTATTTATTGTTTACTGTAAACCATTAATCCCCCAATTAAAAAATTTACATTCCCACCAACTGTAAAAAATGTTCCTTTTCTCCCACATTGTCACTGACAGTTATTGTTTCTGTCCTTTTTGATGTTGCCCATACTCACAGGTGTGAGGTGTTAGCTCATTGTTGTCTTGCTTACCTTGCCCATTTTCACAGGTGTGAGGTGTTTTCTCACTGTTTTGATTTGCCTTGCCCTGATACTAAGTGAAAAAGAGCATTTTTTTTTATGTTCCTGCCTTCTTTTGTGAAGTATTTATTCAGTTCTCCCTATTTTTGATGTGGTATTTGCTGTTGTGAAGATTCTTGAATTCTGGACCTATTGTCTTTTAAATGTAATTATAATACACTCTTTTAATTTTTTTGATAATTTTAACTCTAAAAACATCCATGTGATCCCAAACTTACATAGCATAAAAATGTTATACTATAAGTAAAACTGATTTTATGGTATAACTCCATAAATATAATAGGGCATATAATAAAGGACTTAAGTATAAAGTAAAGCTGTGCTATAACTTAAGTATCAAACAAACCTGATGAAAAAGTGGAGGCTTAGACTTGGAATACTTAACTGTTCTGCAGACAGGAAGTCTGGCCTTGGAAATAAGAATGAAACAGTCATACGGACAAAATGGATTCATGGACTTTGTCTAACCTGTAGGAAAGGCAGGACTTCAGTCCAGATGGCAGATAACAAAGTAATAACCTGTAAACAAAGACCTAGATGGATTTAGGTATCACTTTTCCTACAAAGATATGCATTAGGGGTCAGGCAGTGGTGCACCTGGTTAAGAGTATGTATTACAATACGCAAGGATGCAAGTTCCAGGCCCCCTGGTCCCCAGCTGCAGGGGCAAAGTTTCACGAATGGTGAAGCAGGACTGCAAGTCTCTCTCTCTCTCTCTCACTCTCTCGCTCTCTCTCTCCTTCCCCCCCTCTCAATTTCTCTCTGTCTCAATCCAATAATAAAATAAATAAATAAGTAACCAAAGATATGCATTAGCATCTAGTCTTTGTACTATTTTACTAGCTGTGACATCTTCTGTACCCAAGATCAGTTTATTGTCAAAATAAGTGTAATGTTCCCTCCTGCACTGCTGGTGGGAATGTCAATTGGTCCAACCTCTGTGGAGAACAGTCTGGAGAACTCTCAGAAGGCTAGAAATGGACCTACCCTATGACCCTGCAATTCCCCTCCTGGGGATATATCCTAAGGAACCCAACACATCCATCCAAAAAGATCTGTGTACACATATGTTCTTGGCAGCACAATTTGTAATAGCCAAAACCTGGAAGCAACCCAGGTGTCCAACAACAGATGAGTGGCTGAGCAAGTTGTGGTATATATACACAATGGAATACTACTCAGCTATAAAAAGTGGTGACTTCACCGTTTTCAGCCGATCTTGGATGGACCTTGAAAAAATCATGTTGAGTGAAATAAGTCAGAAACAGAAGGATGAATATGGGATGATCTCACTCTCAGGCCGAAGTTGAAAAACAAGATTAGAAAAGAAAACACAAGTCGAACCTGAAATGGAATTGGAGTATTACACCAAAGTAAAAGACTCTGGGGTGGGTGGGTGGGTGGGGAGAATACAGGTCCATGAAAAATGATGAATGAAATAGTGGGGGTTGTATTGCTAAATGGGAATCTGGGGAATGTTATGCATGTAAAAAAAAAAAAAAAGAAGTAGAAACACAAAGCAGAAATTGACTGAGTTTGGAGTATGGCACCAAAGTAAGAAAGCAGAAGTATACTAGAGTTTGCAGTGAGTACCTCCCTAATACTTCCTCTCCACTTTTCCAAGCTTTGGGTCCATGATTGCTCAACAATTTGTTTGGCTTTGTATGTTAACTCTCTTTTCAGTCACCAGGTTCCAGGTGTCATCAGGATGCCGGCCAGACTTCCCTGGATTGAAGACACCACCAATGTGTCCTGGAGCTCAGCTTCCCCAGAGACCCATCCTACTAGGGAAAGAGAGAGGCAGACTGGGAGTATGGACCGACCAGTCAACGCCCATGTTCAGCGAGGAAGCAATTACAGAAGCCAGACCTTCTACCTTCTGCAACCCTCAATGACCCTGGGTCCATGCTCCCTGAAGGATAGAGAATGGGAAAGCTATCGGGGGAGGGGGTGGGATATGGAGATTGGGCGGTGGGAATTGTGTGGAGTTGTACCCCTCCTACCCTATGGTTTTGTTAATTAATCCTTTCTTAAATAAAAAAATAAAAATAAAAAAATAAATAAATAAAATAAAATAAGTGTAATGTTGACATTTCCATTGACTCACTGCTATCTATTCAACAATCTCTCTCTCTTACACACACACACACACACACACACACACACACACACACACACACGCTCACACAGACACATTCAGCTTCCACACTTCCAGCCATTCTCCTTTCCACTGACAGTATCTTTTCATTTTTAAGACTGATTCAGATGTTGAGTCTTGCTATCTCTGCAGAGTGGATGACCCTGTTCTCTTGTATCATCGTGGATTATTCTCCTTAGTTCCGCAGCTCTGCTATGGAGTGTTGAAACAGCAGATACTCAAGTCACCAGTAATGCTGAAGTAGCCACTTTTAGCTGGATTTATTTTTCAATGTTTGTGCATCCTCTCCCCAAACTGCTGTCTACGGAGACATAAATAGTGTTCTTTTGTTGAGGTCAGAAATGACAGGAAGTACCCAGGGGAACGCAGACACTGCTGCACCACGCCAGATCTGGGTTTACATACAAAATACCCATTATATTTTTTTCAGAAATGATAAAGTTGCACAAAGCAAAACGTATATCAATTCAGTCATTGAGTTTGGGGTGTCAGATGAGAGATCCCGAATGAGGAAGAAACCACTATAGTTCCTAACCTTACCTGGAGCTTCCATCATAGACCTTGGAAGTTCCAGTCTCTGAAGTTCCAAACAAAACAAGATATGACTAAGCCACAACAACTTTGTCCCTTGCACCACCCAAACACCCAGCTTTCTTCCAATAAACCTCTCTTGGTTCTCAGAGATGTGTGTCTTTGTTTCTTTCTCTTCCTCTACATCTCGACCCCTGGTACTTTTTTCTATCAACATACAAAAAGAAAATTTGCAAAATAATTGTCTTAATTAAAGCACTTTTCTCTTCACCACTCCCTGGGCGACATGGCTGAACTGAATAGCATTTAAAGCCTTGCTGTGCCTGGGAGTTTACCTGTATAATTAGCTACATTAGCCTTTAATATTGACTCCCCCCTTTTTTTTTCTCAAGGAGTGACTACCAGATACAATTAATTCCTAAATTTTAGTTATCTCCTTTCAGTGTGCAAAGTGGAATTTGCCAATTATTTTCTCTACAGAAGTTTTACAGACTTAAAAATGAGAACTTCCCTATTGTTATGTTAATTTAAACTGCTTTCATTCCTTCTTTAGCTACCTTGTATTAACCAAGTAGTCCCACTTCCCTGTACTAGATGTTTGCTATAAACAGTGCCTACTGAGGGCTCCTAAAACAGAGATTTAAGTAGAAAATATCTTAATGGGGTCAGGTGGTAGTGCAGTGGGTTAAGCACACATGGCACAAAGCGCAAGGATAGGCTCAGGGACCCTGGTTTGAGCCCCAGGTCCCCCACCTGCAGGAGAGTTGCTTCACAACCATTGAAGCAGGTCTGCAGGTGTCTTTCTCTCCCCTTCTCTGTCTTCCCCTACTTTCTCGATTTCTCTCTGTCCTATCCAACAGCAATGACAGCAACAACAACAACAGTAATAACAACAAAGGGGGAAAAATAGCCTCCAGGAGCAATGGATTTGTAGTGCAGGCACCGAGCCCCATCAATAACCCTGGAGGCAAAAGACAAAGAAAAAAAATGTATATATCTTAATAAGCATCTCATGGCAAATTAAAATAAGCATAACTGACATCATTTCCATTGTATGATAAGTTCCTAAATTCTGCATTAAACATGTTTATATTTATTTATTTTAGATAAAGACAGAAAGAGTGTGAAAGAGACCACAGCACTGCAGCTTCTTTCAGAAGGGGGGGGGGCTCAAACCTGAGTTGTGCACATAGCAAAGCAGCAACATATCCAAATGAGTCATTTCACCCGCCCTGCTTTGAACTTCTATTACTACTTTCCTCCAGCCCACCCACAAACTCTTCAGTAATAAGTCCTTACACTGGGATGATATATTGGGCTAAAATCTGCTCATACTTGAGAAAATTCCCCCGTTCCCATCTAGAGAGCACGGAGTCTTTGCATGGGTGCTCATTGAGAATGTATCGCTATGTTCCTTATAAATTATAACATCAGCATACGTCCAAATGATGCCACAATATTTTCAGTCATTAAGCTCTAGTATGATTTTAACTTCTCTGGTCCCCTAATTTGGCATTGTTTAATGCTTCAAGGATAGACAATGGAGAGGTAAGATTTTACCTAGTCTGAAACTGACATAGCCTTAAACAAACAAACAAACAAACAAACAGCATGTATTTTATGAGAGAGAAGTGCAGTGTAGGAGTTAGAATCTAGAGCCTGCACACATGCAAATCCTGTGTTCTACTCCCTGATCCCCTTCCTCAGCTGTACCCATGTCCACACTTGCTAACATTGGTTTCATGATCCTAAAACATTTATAATTAGAGTGATTTCCCTAAGAATATAAGAACACAGGGTTGACAAAATAGCTCACCTGAACAGTGTGCTGTTTGCCATGTGTGCCACCCAGGTTAGAATTTGGTCCCCGCTAGAGAGGGACAGGCTGGGAGTAAGGATCGACCTGTCAACGCCCATGTTCAGAGGGGAAGCAGTTACAGAAGCCAGCCCTTCCACATTCTGCACTCCATAATAGCCCTGGGTCCATACTCTCCCAGGGTTAAAGAATAGGAAAGCTATCAGGAGGGGATAGGATATGGATACGGAGCTCTAGTGGTGGGAATTGTACCCTTCTTATCCTATGGTCTTATCAGTGTTTCCATTTTATAAATAAATAAATTTAAAAATAGAATAAAAATATTTCAAAATAAGATCTAGAACCAAAAAAAAAAAAAAAACTTAGTCCCCACTGTGCTGAAGTTTGAGTGCTATAGTCTCTCTCTCTCTCTCTCTGTCTCACTCTCTCTCTCTCTCCCTTTGCTTTCTCTCTATCTAAATTTTTTTGAAATATAAAATTACCAAAACTAAATTAGGTCCTAAGTTTTTTCTTAAAAAGTGGGTATTACACTTCCTAAGGTATATATTTTTAATCTGAATTAAATCAAACAGAAAATCCGTTAGTCCCTCCTAAGTGGTAAAAGCAGGAAACGTGTGGCCCGGGAGGTGGCACAGTGATAAAGCTTTGGACTCTCAAGCATGAGGTCTCGAGTTCGATCCTTGGCAGCACATGTTCCAGAGTGATCTCTGATTCTTTCTCTCTCCTCCTATCTTTCTCATAAGTAAATAAAATATTAAAAATAAAATACAATGCTATAGATGGACACTTTTTATAAAAAAAAAAAGCAGGAAACGTGAGCAGGTAGTAGGTAATGACTGTACCCCTAGACATACTGATTGCTTAGAACCCAATAAAGGCAGCCCTTAGGAACAGGAATGAGAGATGCAAAGATTTCATCCAATTGTGGTTATTCAAAGGCCTATTCTATTATCATCTAACAATGCTTCAGTAAACGAAACGAGATACTACTGATGCAAACTTGAACTGTGTGAATGGTATCATTTTGTCATATGTAACTTTAACCATGTCTGGGAGCCTGGATTTAAGGTTTGCTTCAACAAGGGGACTCCATAGATAGTGAAATAGTGCAAAGGTATTGTTCTCTCTGTCTTTCTGTCCCTCTCTATTTTGCTAGAAAGAAAGAAAGAAAGAAAGAAAGAAAGAAAGAAAGAAAGGGAAGAAAGAAAGAGAAAGGAAAAAAGAAATAAGGAAGGAATGGAGGGAGGCAGGAAAGAAAGAAGGAAGGAAGAAGGAAAGGAAGAAAGGAAGAAAAAGAAAGAAAGAAAGAAAGAAAGAAAGGAAAGAAACAGAGAGAAAGATTGATTCATAGGACTTAGAAGGCAGTTCAGTCATATTACCCAAGTGCATAGCCCTGAGTGCATTCCTCAGAACTATAGTAAACAAATAAATAAATAACAAAAAAAATTCCATTAAGGGGAGTCTGGCAGTAGCGCAGCGGATTAAACGCAGGTGGTGCAAAGCTCATGGACCGGCCTAAGGATCCCGGTTGGAGCCCCGGCTCCCCATCTGCAGTGGAGTCGCTTCACAAGCTGTGAAGCAGGTCTCCCCCTCTCTGTCTTCCCCTCCTTTCTCCATTTCTCTCTGTCTTATCCAACAACAACAATAATAACTACAACAATAAAACAACAAGGGTAACAAAAGGGAATAAATAAATAAATACATTTTTAAATTCTGTTAAGATCATAAGCTAGGAAATGCAAACTATGAACATGATGAAATCAATGGAAATCAAAGAGAAAATTGAAATAACAGCAAATAAGTTTATGCTCAGCGGTCATCATTTACTCACAGTAGATCTCTTTCTCTACTGTTGAATCCCCTTCCAAGCATCTTCAAAAGATTGCCTAAATTCATTCCAGCCCTGAGAAATTTCTGGTGCGTTCTTTCCTTTTCTTTTTATTTCTTCTTTTCTCCGTAAAAAATATGTGGATAAGCCCAATTTCAACTTCCTTTTGTCTTATTTGTGCATATATTCTGTTCTTCGTCTTTGAGTCATAAGTATAAAGAGAGGCTCTATTAATGTCTCTGTAAGTAGGAGACTGGGTGGTATTATTTGTACTCCCTTGGGATAAATATTCAACACAATTCAGAAAGGAGTTTCCTTGTGTCAGAGTAGTTGAATATGTTAGTTTCATCTATGCTCTTCAGGCAGGAAGACTGAGTCACATTTTAGTGAAGATATATTTTTTTAATTGGGGGACTAATGTTTTATAGTCGACAGTAAATACAATAGTTCGTACATGCATAACATTTCCCAGTTTTCCACATAACAATACAACTCCAACTGGGTCCTCTCCCATCATGTTCCTGAAGGTATTCTTATACTGTAATTGGGGACTTTTTTGTTTTTTATAAAATTCGTAGTTTAACTGGAGACTTTTACAAGAAGAAAAGTCTTTTCCTCTGTCTTCTAGACTGACTGCTTTCTTTCACAGCCTCCTAATTGACCTACCATTGGTGCTGCCCATCAGCTCCAGGAGAGCTCCTGTTGGGGGACCACTGAATATGAATAGAATTCATGAAGTCTATAAAGAGTACGAATAAAATAGAAGCTCCCTACTATGTTAACGTTCAGATACAACAATATAACTTTCGCTATCTTGTTTAAATCTTTACAACTTTACTTCACATGTCAGTACTTCTTCCTTTGGGGAAAAAAAAATGTGTAAGCCATTGAAGGCTTTGACTTCTCTAACTGAAGGTTGTTTCTGTTCTATTATTTTTCTTGTAATCTGTACTCCCCACCATGCTAGTTCTGAATTTTCTGCAGGACTTCCCTCTTGCTTCCAAAGTGACATTTGCCCACAGGCTACAGCATTTATGTTATCTTCCTTGGTTCATCCCAAAGCTCTGTATCTTGATATTAAGGGAGTAAATCTTGATATGACTTTGAAGAACTTGATGACTTGGGCAGTACTACACTGACTTGATCAAGGAGGCTCACCTTCTATCTCGTTACCTATCCTTTCTGTATGCTTCTTGTCATTCATTTTATAGCATCATTTTAGTCACTGATGAAACAGGTAGAAATGCCATTTGGGGGATTTTTAAAACTTTTCCTCACTACACAATAATTTTTAAAATTGCATCAACTGAATCTAGCCAGAAACAAACAAGAGTTTCCAGTGGAAACGTGGAGCCCTTAGGTAGACCCATTATGGCTTTCCTCTTGCTGTGAGTCTACTCTGCTTATGCACAGCCACAAATGTGCTTCTCTGTACTCAGTGTCATTCCACAGAATAAGTGGTTGAAGATTCTTTTTCAGTGTTATGAGAATAAACTCTCCACAATAAGTTTTCATTTTCCATTCTCCACCTGAAAAATTCATATACTATCTTCAGTGTGGGTTGCATGTCAGACAATGGGAGCCAGATTGATATATAAAGTGAAGTATAAATTCTCTCTTTGGAAAGGATTATCTAGAAATCTAGTGGTAGGTTGTGCTGTTTCTCATTGGTAGTGGCAGGCTGATGGTTGCGTTAAAAAAGTGGTATCAGTGGAGCATGGTCTCTTATCTGTTAAAAAAAATTCAATTGAGTTGTGCCACTGATAAACATTCAATTATATCAACTAATTTATACATTGAGTTGTCAATAATATAAGTAGATACAACCATTTTTTTCTGCCTTGCTTTGCCAAACTAATATATATATATCCCTGAGTTATAGATGGGGCGTGGTACCTGCACCATAAATCCACTATGCTGATCCTAGCTTCCATTTTTTTTCTTTATTTTATTAGATAGGACAGAGAGAAATTCAGAGGGAAGGGGGAAATAGAGAGGTGGAGGAAAAGACACCTAAAGACCTGGTTCACCACTTGTAAAGTGTCCTCCCTGCAGATGGGGAGCCAGGGACTTGAACCAGGACCCTTGTGCAGGACCTTGCACCTTGTTGTTGTTTTTTTTTTTAATTTCTTTTATATTTATTCATTTATTTATTCCCTTTTGTTGTCTTTGTTGCTTTATTGTCATAGTTATTATTGATGTTGTCGTTGTTGGACAGGACAGAGAGAAATGGAGGAAGGAGAGGGAGAGAGAAAGACAGACACCAGCAGACCTGCTTCACCGCCTGTGAAGCGACTCCCCTGCAGGTGGGGAGCCGGGGGCTTGAACCGGGATCCTTACTCCAGTCCTTGCGCTTTGTGCCATGTGTGCTTAACCCGCTGTGCTACAGCCTGGCTCCCAGGACCTTGCACTTTGAACTATGTGCTCTTATCCCAGAGCACCACTATCTGACAACCTATGCCCCCCCACTCCCCCTCCACCAAACTAATTTTTTGAGAATGCAACAGCAGTAAATATGCCATATCTTCAAGGATGCCAATTGGTATGCTTGCAATGACTAGCCTGAATTATAATTCATCTTATGCACACATCCAATTACTTCTCATAGAAAAGATTCAGAAAAGTTCCCAACCTATCAAAGCAAAACCTTGACTTCAGAAATATGCATACTTTGGTAGTTTAAATATATATATATCAAATTCAGCCATTCTGTAACAAAAGTATCACGTTTCTTTAAGCTGGAGTGACTTTATAAAAGGGGTATTTTTTAATGCATTTCCATCGAGGCATTATACATCATTCAAGAAAACAGGTTTTTTTAAATCTTCCTCCATAACTAATATATTCTCTCCAAAATATTAGAATACTGTTTCAAACCTCAAGAAAAAAAATATATAGTGCTAACTAGGATAACTCTGCTCTTAGATATGTTGAGTTACCATAAAAGTGAACTCAGGTCTTGACCAGGTTGGATTTCTGGGATACAGTAAAGATTTAGTGTGAACCAGTCAGAGGTTATGTCAGGAAGCTGTGAGGGATGAATTGCAATTTATTGGTAACTGAGAAAATGGGATCCAGGTCACAGCAATATACTATAGATTGGTTCAGAGGTTGGCACTCTATTTAGTTCTGAATGACTACAACAAAGTGAAGTAGAAAAATAAGAAAAAGAGAAGTCTGTCAATATGAGACTCAGTAGAAGATATAGAGCAATGAGAGGAATAGGGAGAGAAACTAGAGGGGCGTCATCAGGGGCTAGAGTATTGTGAACCGACTTACACTTTCAAGGTCAAAGTACACCTGTGTGAGTTGTTCTCAAACTTTTTTGATCACATACTCCTTGTACTTATTACCACAGGGAGGAAAATAAGTCTTATTTGATCTGTCAAATTCACAATCTCCTCACTCCATCAGTGAAAGAACAGTGACATCCTAACATTAGACATAAGCTGAACCATTAGTGCTGGAGGTTGATTGTGTGAGCTGCGTAGAAGACGTGTAAGAGTTCTTTCTGATTCAATATTCAGAAGCACCACAAAACTCTTTTCTAGGGCTTTCCACTGTGAATTATAACCACAATATATTCAACTCTTCCTTCCAGAAAATAATAGATTGTGAGATTAGCCTGTATTAGCACAATGGAACTGAAACTAAATATATGTTCCAAAAGCACACATGACAATGAAAATATTCCAGGTTTCTCCAATATTTCTAAATGGTGAAAAGAGGCAATTATACCAAATTGAAGAAACACTTAAAAACAATTACGACTGAACCAGGATTATGCGGTAAAGTATGGATGTCTAGACCATCTTTGCAACAATTATGTTTCATTTTCCTGCACTGTGACACCCTAAAATGCCAGCACATAGAAGCTGAGTATGTACTCTCTACTTCCACAAAATGCAGGCATTTTATTCATTTTAAAGTAAAGTTATCTGACACTCTATTAAATCACTATTCATGGGTTACTTTCACTGGAAGAAGAATCAAGTTAATAATAATTCAAAGAAGTGTGTGTGTGTGTGTGTGTGTGTGTGTGTGTGTGTGTGTGTGTGTGTCTGTGATCATGGGAGAGTTAACAAAACATGAAAATCTTACCCACTGAGACAAGATGAATTCACAGAATCTTTCTCAACATTGGTGTTCCAGGTAACAGCAAGCAATTCAAAAAACCGGATAGGGGCTTTATTCACAATAGCAAAAACACGGAAACAACCAAAATGCCTCTTGACAGATGGCTGGATAAAATAGTTATGGGACATATACTCACGATATTATTATGCAGCAATAAAAAGGGATGATATTGTGTCCTTTGGGATAAAGTGGATGGAACTGGAGATGATGTTCAATGAAGCAAGTAAGGAGGTGAAGGACAACTACAGAATGCTTTCATTCATATATGGAATATAGAGAATTGAATATATAAATGTTAAATAAAATCAACCTATTTTGTAAGACTGTGGAAGAACTCTAGAGGTTATCTCCGAATATGGAGCATGCACAGGAGTGCCAACTCCTGTGCAAACAAACAAATTTTGTGTTGTAGTTACATATGGAATGGATGGTTATTATTTTTGCACACTATTTATGTAATGTTTCTGCTCTTTAAAAAACAAAATAGACATCACAGATCTAAATTGCTATATACTATTCAAAGTAGCTAGCTTGACAAGATATGCACTTATTCCCACAGTACTGTCATTGCTTGAAATATTTTTAGAACTCCTCTTGAAATTATTTTCAGAGCCTGAAGCTAATGTCTTTGACTATTCTCAATAGTGGCAAATCTTCATCCTTTGACAGGGGATTTGATTTTTTAGAGATTGCCAAATGTCAAGACCACTGAATAAAAAAGTTGGTTAAATTGGATTATACTGTTTGGGATTTCAAAAGTAAGGTGAGCCAAAGTTATGAGCCTTGATTTCTCATGTAGCTTATAAACCATGTTCGAAGGCAATTTCGAAGGCAATTACAAAAGGGGATTTTTTTAAAAAGTAGAATTTGGTGTCCTTTGTAAAATGATCTCCAAATTCCCTTCCAGCTTTATGATTCCATACTTCATTCATTAGAGAACCTTAGAAGATTTGGGGCTATTTTAAAGAAAAATGAAACAAATCTCAACATGATTGAAAAAAATTTTAATAGGAAAAAGTATGTGAAAAGCCTATATTTTATGTTTTTAATTATCATTAGGATTCATTTTCCTATGCTGTAAAACAAGGGAGGGTGTTAAATAGATGACCCTTCAGCTAATGCTGTTGCTATTGTTTTATAACAAATGACTGCAAAATTTAATGACTTCAAACAACACTAATTATTTCACAGTTTGAGTAAGGAAGCTGGAGTGTACTTATCACAAGGATCAATGAATGAGAGATTTGCTTGAAAGTTCATTCACATGATTATTGGCATTGTGAAGTTGTTGGTGGACCTCTGTCCTTGCTGGCTGTTGATTGAAGGCAGTTCTCTGTTCCTTTGAATGCGAACTTTATGAGACATCTCTTAGCATGATAACTTACTTTATGGAAGCAAAGAAGCACTAAGAGTAGGAAAAGAGAGAGTACAAGCAAACTCGCAGCCATGATCTTTATCATCTAATCTCATAAATGACATCAAATCACTTTTGTTAAATTTTTTTCTCTAAAAATAACTGATTAAGTCTATCCTCCAGAGAATGGACAGAAGAGCATAAACTGAGAATGACAGAGAGTCACCTTACAAGCAGCCAATCACTGTGTTCCTTCTGGACCCCAATGAATCTCATTTCTTCTGCATGAAAAAGACATATGCTCACATTCTCTCAGGCCTCTGTATAACTCAAGCAGTTACAGCATCTGATCATATTCTAATACCACTTCAACTAAATCACATTCAAAGGTAAATGTTTTCTGGTATAGCTCTTAATATCTCTGAATGTTTTGAAACTACAAGTTCTGGATTTATGACTCTTATTGTCAATAACGATCCTACCATAGGTGTGTCTATACAGAAGAGAATGCTGTGCCTGGACTTATTACACAGACTTTACCTGCTTTGGATTCCAGCAACAATATCCCTAAATATGCATTAGTCTGCTTCAAGAATCAGAGAAGGTTACTAGGCATTGTACTTCCTTCTATGATGAAAAATGTAGGTGTGGGTGGTGGCACACCTGGTTGAGTGCACATGTTACAATGCACAAGGACTCAGGTTCAAGCCACCAGTCCCCACCTATGGGGAAAAGCTTTGCAAGTGGTGAAACAGTGCTACAGGTGTCTCTTTTTCTCTCTTCCTCTCTATCTCCTCCTTACCTCTTGATTTCTGGCTGTTTCTATCCAATAAATAAAGATAATAAAATTTTTTTTAAAAAAGAAAGAAAAATGTAAGGACACACTGATTTATACTTTTTAGTGAGAATATACTAGATATTGCCTCAAAGCAATGTCTCTCTAAAAACTTAATTGATTTTTCAAATCCTCGAGTCTCCATAATGTTTATCTCCTACCTTCTAGAGCATGTATCATATTTAGACTCTCAATGTATTTATTTTGCTAATCTGGATATGTTTCAGTTAACATGTTTTTATTGTTATTGTAGTTATTATTGTTATTATTGATGTCGTTGTTATTAGGACAGAGAGAAATGGAAAGAGGAAGGAAAGACAGAGAGGGGGAGAGAAAGATAGACACCTGCAGACCGGCTTCACTGCCTGTGAAGCGACTCCTCTGTAGGTGGGGAGCCAGGGGCTCAAACCGGGATCCTTATGCCAGTCCTTGCGCTTTGCACCACGTGTGCTCAACCCACTGCGCTACCACCTGACTCCCTCAGTTAACATGATGTTATCAATATAATTAACCAGAGTAATGCTATGTGGTTGCCCGAACTGTCTGTCTCAAACAGGTCTCTCCAGACATTTTCATAGTAAATAGTGTGAGAATTAATCTAAGAATGTTAATCTGCTCTAGCAAACATACCTCTCCTGGAATAACACACAAATTAGTGTTGCGACTTGATTATGTTTCCTGTGGTCTACTTTTTATACATATGATTATTTTCATAAAACAAAGAGAAATTGAGAAATTGAGAGGGAAGGGGAGATAAAGATGGAGAGTGAGAGAGAGAGAGAGATTGAGAGAGAGAGAGAGAGAGAATACTGCTCCACTGCTTGTGAAGCTTCCCCTGTGGGTGGTCCCCAAGAGTTTGAACCTGAATCCTTGCACATGATAATATCTGCACTCATCCAGGCTATGCCACTGCTCAGATTCCTAATAGTCTACTTTCATTTTCCAGAATCTGTCTGGATTTTTTTTCATGTTCAAACTATGAATTGTGCGAAGATATTATGAGATTATGGCCTCTATATCTTTGAGGTATTTTGTATTCTTTTCAACCTCAGGATGCAACATAGTTTTCTGATTTAATAGAGTGCATCAGTGAGGGAGCTGGCTGGAGGCAGTTTTAAACTTTTCTAATTGGTCTTACCACTGTAATAACCCTTACTGTGTAATCTAATGAACCATTAACTATCAAGTACCTTCAGTGCAATTACAGGTATATCCAGGAATCAAAGAAACAATTACCAGTGAATCAATGATCTAGACTTATGCCGGGATTCCATTTATTATCTGGTTTCCATATCCCCTCCTCTTACAGAGGGACAATGATGATGCTTTGTGGTCCTCACTATCAGTGTCAACTCAGATCCAGCATCTGCATTTCCTGTGATCCCCTTTTCCCAAAGTCTAGCTAGCCAAGCCAGTCGTTATCAACCTCGTTACATAAGATCTTGCCATTGCATTATAGGGTCCATTCTACAGTCTGGAAGTGTAAGTCAGTGATTAATTCAGAAAATGTGAGACTGACTCACATTATAAAAACTCTAATATAAAAACTGAATGTGAAAAAGAAAATAAACTGCATGTCATTTTGTAACATTATACTAAGTTAACTTGTCTTCAGCCTCCTGAATTTATATCCCTAATTCATATGAATTACCTATCCGTAACTTATATTAATTCTATAATTTGAGCAATAATCTTCCAAGCTGCTCATCTCTCTTTACTCCAAACATGCATACAGATGGTGATAATTACACTGTGATATACCGAGCTTAATGAATCTTGTGCTTGTATCATTTCTTCCCTTTAAGTACAAGTAGAGATTGCCACTTGTTTCTGATCAAGATCACTTCCTTGATTCAACCTGGCTTTATGGCAAAAGTACATGGATGTTACCTCTGTGATTCTTCTAGCTTATCTGAGTCTGTTTTATCAGCCTAGGAAAAGGAGTTTATCCTCCTAGTGCCAGGTATTACTATGTGACCTGTGCATAAAAATCCAACATGAAAGAAAACTGAAGGTGACCCCTAAGAGCTGGGAGCCTCATCCTTCCACGACATGGAATGTGAAGAAACTAAAAGTGGCATTATTTCAGATCTACACACAGAAATAAATAATGATTTTATAGGTGTGGATGAAAATGTAGACAGACTATAAATGATAAGATAGATAGAGATTTACTGAATTATAAGGAAAGGTATAATTTATTTTGTGTGGACCATAAATTCATTCTCACTAAAGATTGTTCAAGTATGCTTAGACCTAAAGTCCATCTGTAATAAATTTTGATGAACTGTGAAAGCTAGCGGCTATAGTTACTTTTTCATAATGGATATTTGATTTATATACCCAAATTTAAAATTCTGAAAATACCAAGTTCTGGCAGTAGCTTGGGATGCATGGAACCCTAGAATATTGCTAATGGGACTGAAAATTGCAGCAACCATTTTCGTTGGTATCTGCCGAAACAGAACATAGTCACAACTTATGACCCACAAGTCCACTAGTTCACTATTAGATATCTACTTAACAGAACTATAATGTATGTGCAGGAAAATATATGGACACATGCTTGAAACACTATTATTCTTAATTGAAAAATGACTTAAATGCCTATCAATGAGATTATGAATAACTTCACTATTAATTCTAAAACAGACTATCATATTGTAATAAAAGTATATCTTATTTCATATATTTGTTGTTTTTATTACTAGACCAGAATACTGCTCAGTGCTGGCTTATAGTGGTGCCAGAGATTGAACATAAGCCCTCCAAGCTTCAGTATGAAATATGTTGTACACATAAACACTACATTATCTCTCCAGTCCAATTCACTTTTACTAGTGATAAAACTTCTCCTTCACTAACTATTTGGAAGAAAGCATGTGTGGAGCAGTTTGTTTATAGAAATTTAAGTCAAGGGAGTCGGGCTGTAGCGCAGCGGGTTAAGTGCAGGTGGTGCAAAGCACAAGGACCGGCATAAGGATCCCGGTTCGAACCCCGGCTCCCCACCTGCAGGGGAGTCGCTTCACAGGCAGTGAAGCAGGTCTGCAGGTGTCTGTCTTTCTCTCCCCCTCTCTCTCTTCCCCTCCTCTCTCCATTTCTCTCTGTCCTATCCAACAACGACAACAACAATAATAACTACAACAATAAAACAAGGGCAACAAAAGGGAATAAATAAATAAAATAAATATTTTTTAAAAATTTTAAAAAACAGAAAGTTAAGTAAATTTTTATGACTAACAATATTGTTATTATTTTTACTATTCTAATTTTTATTTATTTTTATTAGTAACTTAATATTGATTTACAAAATTATGAGATAACATCATTTCTACCACCAGAGTTCTGTGTCCCCATTCCCTCCATTGGAAACTGCAGTAGTTCTCCCAAGGTCACAGATATAGATTGACTATTATTTTTATATCTATATTTATATGTATTTGCCAATTTTTTCTATGGTCCTGCCTTTTTAATTTTATTTTATTTTATTTCCTCCAGGGTTAGTGCTGGGGCTTGTTGTCTGCACTACAAATCCCCTACTCCTGGAGGCCATTTTTTCCCCTCTTTTGTTGTCCTAGTTGTTTTATCATTGCTGTGGTTATTATTGTTGTTGTCATTGTTGTCGTTGTTGCTGGATAGAACAGAACAGAGAGAAATATAGAGAGGAGGTGAAGACAGAAGGTGAGAGCAAGATAGACACCTGCAGACCTGCTTCATCGCTTGTGAAGCGACCCATTTGCAGGTGGGGAGCCGGGGGGGCTCGAACCGGGATCCTTACACCTGTCCTTGTGCTTTGTGCCATGTGCACTTAACTCATTGCACAGCCACCCAACCCCACTTCTCTTTCTTTCTAAGTCACACCTACTCTTATTGCTACTTTTGAATGTCCTTCCTTTTTTCCTCTTCTTTCTCTGGGTCTTGATGGAATTGCAGTTCAGAGTGCTCTGGTCATCTTCCCCTTACATCCCCCCACCCGTTCCAGAAGGACCAAAATTCTTTTTGGTGTGCATAAGGTTGAACGTCTGGCTTCTGTAATTGCTTCTCCATGGGATATGGACATTGGCAGGTTGATCCAGACCCCCAGCCTGTTTTCATCTTTCCCTAGTGGGGTGGGGCTCTGGAGAGGTGAAGTTCCAGGACACATTGTTGAAGTTTTCTGCCCAGGGATGTCAAGATGGAATCAGAGTAGCATCTGCAGGTTGGTGGCTAAAAGGTGGTAAGATAAAAAGCCAGACAAAATGATAAAATAAACAACAAACAGAAAACAAAAAGTAGGAATAGAGTAAATGATAGTTGGGATCTTAGAGTAGAAAGAAGCTAGGAATTCTATTTTAGGTAAGTTCCAAGGGGCCTAAGACTAGTAATTTTTGATTGAGCTTGATAGTTAACATGCAAATTGACTAAAAATATTATCTGGGAAGATGGTGTCAGAGTTTAGAATAGGGCTAGAAAGCTGGATCAGGGCAGAGAGTAGCTTCCAAACTTGAAGAAAGTATATAAACACAATGAACAGTCTATGCCATGCATCTGTCCTAGGACCCACATGTATTCACATTTATCACAGGAGCCTGTGTAACCACTTAGTCACTATCAGCCTGAGCTCACAGTCTACGGTTATAGCTGGGAACATTCAGCTTTTAGTTCAGCTTTCACCACACTGAAGCAAGCTTCCACACTGTGATTTCTTTTCCTCTTTCTCTCTACTTCTCTCTGGGAAGAAAATCAGTTTAGAGTAAATAAGATGAAAAAGTGCTTTGCACATAGAAAACGATAGTCTGTTTTACACACTAAAAACAGAGCTTCAAATCAACACCACATGATGTGATACCATTTCTTAGGTATCAATTAGGCAAGATTCAAACGTTTGACTTAATCGGTTGGTTACACTGTGAAGGATGCAAAGGTAGGGTAGCTAGTGAAAATTCAAAATGGTGTTACTTTTTGGTGGTAAACTTAATGGTCTCCAGGAAAAGTTACATTGGCATTTACCCTTTGACTCAGCAGTCACACTTCAAGAAACCTATTTCAAACATTCACTGGCAAAATAAAAATTACTTTTATACTGAATGGTTTTTGTTTGCCCCTCCAGATTTACTCTTTATCCTTCCTTACCCTGCTCTGTGCCCTAAGAGACTAAACCTTCTGAACTGCATCAGTGTACAGCAAAGATTTCCCATAGTTTAGGCTGCACATCCTAAACTGATGTGTAAGTGTGAGCGCACGAAAGCATCCACAGATAATAAGTGAACATATGAATGAGGCTGAGTTACAATTAATCTTGGTTCACAAAAACAGACTGGGTTTCATTTACCCTGCAGTTTACTGATCCCTAAACCACATTAAGTAGACTCTTGTGGCTTCTATTGAAGTTGGGTTTGGTACATAAAAGCAACTAGCAAGGACTGGAAGGGGAAAAAGAAAAAAAAAAAAATGAAAGGTGTAAATTTTACCTCCTGCCCAACCTGCAAGTCTCATCAAGTAGTCCTCTTTCACAGCTATAAAATTACAGAAAATTGGACTGGATGATGGCGTACCTGGTTGAGTGCACATGTTACCATATGCAATGACCTGGGTATGAGTGAATCCCTGGTGTCCACCTGCAGGGGGAAAGCTTTGCCAAGTGCTGAAGCATGGCTGCACATGTCTCTCTTTCTCTCCCCCTTACTATCTCCCCATAAGCTCTGGATTTCTGGCGGTCTCAATGCAATAAATAAAGATTAAAAGGGGGGGTTGGACGGTAGCATAGCAGGTTTAGCGCACGTGGCGCAAAGCACAAGGAGCTGCATAAGGATCCAGGTATGAGCCCCAGCTCCCCGCCTGCAGAGGAGTTGCTTCACAGGCAGTGAAGCAGATCTGCAGTTATCTATCTTTCTCTCCCTTTCTCTGTCTTCCTCTCCTCTCTCCATTTCTCTCTATCCTATCCAACAACAAACGACATCAACAACAACAATAAAAACTACAACAAGGCTACAACAAGGGCAACAAAAGAAAGGGGGGGAAATGGAGCAGTGGATTCATGGTGCAGGCACTGAGCCCCAGCAATAACCCTGGAGGCAAAAAAAAAAAAAAAAAAAAAAAGAGAGAGAGAGAGAATTTGAGCTGTTACCAAGGGCATAGACTGATGACATTAGATAATTTAAACAACAAATTTATTTTTTCTTATTTCTGAAGCTTGAAAAGCCCCACATAGTATGAAAAGCCCCAGTAGAAGTGACATACAAATCTGACTTACTAGTGTGATTAGGAAAGAACACTCCATGGTTTCTGGAAATCTGACTTCTTGACATATACTCACAATTCTTTACCTGATAAGTTTTTGTTGTTGTTGTTGTGAGGGAACTCTCGTGTCTCTTTCTTTTCTGAACTCTTATGCCTCTTTCTTTTCTGATAATGCCATTTTGAAAGGTCCATGATCTCATCTAAATCCAAATACTTCTCAAAGGCTCACCTCTACTATGGACACACAATGGGGATTAGGTCCTCAACATAAGACTCTTGAAGGAAAGCATTCAATCTATAACAGCTGACTTAGAATCTTTCTATTTATACCAATCAAGTGAGAATTTAGGCTTCTTCTGTAACTCTAGAAACATCATATTACCTAATCAATATATTCCCTGTAGAGTGAAACTGTTCTGTTGACTGCTTTGACTTTTCTTTCTATTATGAGCATACCCATCTTGCCTTTGACAGTTAAGTGTTGCCATGTGACCCCTGCCATCTGGGGTTCCCATGGCTACCATTAAGTATTTAAGCTTCCTGATTTAGTGGCCAGAGTCCTGCTATGTGGTTTGGCCTATAAAGAAAAGTGACCATAAAACTCATGGAAGATGCTGGGGTTCCTCTTGAAACCCAGAACTTGGTCTTACTGCCAGTGCTATAGAAAGCCAAACACTGTCACTCTAGCTTTTGCATAAAGGGAAAACAGTTAATTTATTGCAATTCAAATATGGAAATAGAGAAAGGAGAGATGCTTGAATCGACTTCCCTGCACCATTGTCCCAGGGAGCTTTTATTTATTTTTTTAACTATCTTTATTTATTGGATAGAAACAGCCAGAAGTTGAGAGGGAAAGAGGAGATAGAGAGGGAAGGGGGAGACAGAGAGGAAGAGAGAGACAGAGAGACACCTGCAGCACTGCTTCATCACTCTTGAAGCTTTTCCCCTGAGTGGGGGCTAGGGATTTGAACCCGGGTTCTTGTGCATTGCAATATGTGCACTCAACGAGGGCACCACCAACCAGCACCCCAGAGAGCATTTATGTAACTTGAAGCAGGGGCATGGAAAACTAAGAGGTGATTTCAGGGCAAATAAGATAGAGGACGTAGTTCATCAAGTCTCTCTACCTTCTAGAAAATTGCCTCCTAAATCATGATGATCTTTATATTAATGTTTCCCCAAAAACAAAGCCTATAGCAGGAATTAACTGTTCATTATTTTGAAGGGGTAAGGCAAGAAGGAAAAGTGTGAGTCTTTGAACAGTTTCATTTTTCCAAGTTCAATTTTAGAGTATTAACTGTTCCTTACAATATAGTTCCCATAAGTATAGCACTGACAGTTATTATCTTTGTTTAACCCAATTTATCAAGTTCAGTTCACTTATTCCCTCTAGTGCCATCTCAGGTAAGCCTGTCTCTTTGGGTCTATAATTTTATACTCATGAATTTGTTCTTCACAGTATGGAACAGTATGTTTCCTGGATTGTCCCAATGTGGTTGAATGGGTCTTGACTCATAAATCATTCTCAATTCCCTAAAATTTTGAATCCCATACTCTACGCCAAACCAAAACAGGGTCAGTATTTCTAAACTGCTTACTCTAGGGGACTTTTGGGTCCATGTTTAAGTCAACAACCAAACAAATTCCTATAAACAGACACGCTAACAGAACTTATCCAATAACACCAAAAGAACATTTGAATAGTATTATATAAATTAAAGAAATGAAACATAATTAAAACATATTTCACAGAGAAAACTCCAATGTAGTGCATAGTGGAGAACAAAGACTTGAGTTGTTGTCTGGAGTAGTATGCAGACACTGATCAGGATAGTAGAAATTGTATCCATGTGTCAACAACTGTCTATAAGCGATTATTTCTCTCCAATAAAATGACTTGGGGGCAAAATAATTTGAATCATTAATAAACCTTTAAAGCAGAGGAAGAAAGAGAGGAAGAAAGAGAGACAAAGAGGAGGAAAATGAAAATTCCAAGCCTTAATGATTTCATTAGTGAATTCCTCACAATATTTAAGAAATAATACTCATCTCTGGGGCCAGGAGATAGCTCAAACAACAGAACATACGTTTCTTCATGCATGAAGGCTTTGAATCCATTGCTATCATATGGAAGCACCTTCATAAAGGGAAGCTTGGTGGGAGCAGTATTGTGTTGGCTCTTTTCTTTCTACCTCTCTCTCCTTCTAAGCATCTTTTTAAAAAGGGGGGATAACAATACTATTCTCACATGAATTCTTTCTACCCTACTAGGGAAAGAGAGAGAAAAACTGGGGGGTATGAATTGATTGGTCAATGTCCAGGTCTAGTGGAAAAGCAAGTACAGAAGCCAGAATTCCTCCCTTCTGCACCCCCCAAAAATTGTTGGTCCATATTCTCAGAAGAGGGACATGTTAGGAGATGAATAGAGGGCTCTGAACCCTAATTACACTAGGACCCAAAACGTTTATTACCAGGAATCTTTGTTTTTATGCAATCACTGAGAGGAAGGAATTCTGGGAAACACCAGAGGTATCAGGCACTGTTTCTCTTGTCTGAGAGGAAAGAGCAAAAAGGAAGGATAGTCGGAAGTAGTAATAGGTGTCGGTGTGACTTAGAAAGAAAGTGAAGGTAGGGCTGTAGAAGTGAATAAAGATGGGGGGGGGATAAATAGTTATGTAGTCAACTTTTATTTGACCTTGGAAGAATTATTGCAATTTCCACCAGAAGGAGATGAGGACAGAGAACTCTAGTGGTGGGAATGGTGTCAAAGTATACCCTTATTATCTTATAATTTTGTAAATCACTATTAAATTAGTAATTTTTATGTATAATATGTAATAATGTTTCTAATTCTACACACATGCATTAGTATACAACACATTTATATAGCCAACATTATAAACTTACTTAAAAAACACTTAAACTTCCTAATTCTGATTTAATTTTTTAGTCAAAGTGAAATTAAAGATCCTTAAATATTATTATTACTATTAATTAACTCTAAAATAATCTTAATATCATTGAGTAACATATGTGTATGCTAGCTATTAGAATCAGTCAAAAATCACAAAGAAAGCTTCTCTCCTATCTCTCTGCATTATGCCCTTCCCTTTTATTCTTAACAAAATTCTCTTATCTAGCTGTGAAGATGAAAGCAACCACTTACTTTAAAACATGACTTTACTAGCAAAAATAAACAAAGGGAATCACATCAAACTAAAAAGCCTCTGCACAGTGAAGAAAACCATCATCAAGATGAAATGGCAACCTATTGATTGAAGAAAAAGTGTCTGAAACTCCTCCTTACAAGAAAGTAATACTCAAAATACATTTTTTTTGAAAAATGAAAAAAAAAAACCTATTAGCACTGAAAAACAACCCCAAAGAAAACAACTTGATTAAATGTGTATAGAGGATCTGAACAGAAAGAAGACATATAGATGACCTATAACTTACCATTAAGGAAAATCAAGGCAAATCCTCAAATAAATGTATCACACTTGTGTGGACAGTGAAAATCAGAAAGACAATTAAATGTTGGTGAGGATGTGGAAAAAAAAGATTATAACTGTGCACTGTTGGTTGGCATGTAAGCTGGTGTGACCAGAGAAGAGTATGGAGATCCATCAAGCAATTAAGAATAGAAACATAATCTTTACTACACTTCTGGATATTTTCCCAGAGAATAAAAAAGCACCAGTTCCAAGATACCTTCTGTACACAGCTGTTATGTTTGTTGTGTCATTTTATTTCATAGTCAAGATAAGGAATCAACCTAAATACTCATCAGTGGATAAATGGCTAAAGGTATGATAAATATACTCTGTGGGAAACTGTTAAGATGTAGAGAGTAATGTAATTCTGTCATTTGCAACTATGGAAATGGGCCTAAAGGGTAAGTGCTAAGTAAAATAAATCTGAGGGGAAAAAAAGGTAAGTATTATATGACTTCACTCATATGTGAAAGATAAAGAAATAAGTAGACAAAACAAACTTTTAGATTATGAGAACAAAATGGTAACTATCAGAGGACAAAGGAGAAAGTAAGTTAAACTGAGTGAAGGGTCTCAATTATATGGTGGTGGATGGAAGCTAGACTTTTGGTGGTAGTCAAAATGTAGTATATGCAGATGTCAAGTTATAATGTTTGCATTGGGCTGGGAAGATAGCATACTGGTTACAAAAAAGCCTTTCATGACTGAGGCACAAAAGGTCCCAGGTTCAATCCTCAGCATCACCATAAGACAGAGCTGAGCACACGTGGCGCAAAGTACAAGGACCAGCATAAGGATCCCTGTTAGAGCCCCCAGTTCCCCACCAGCAGGGGAGTCGCTTCACAGGTGGTGAAGCAGGTTTGCAGGTGTCTATCTTTCTCTCCCCCTCTCTGTCTTCCCCTCCTCTCTCCATTTCCTTTTGTCCTATCTAACAACGATGACAACAATAATAATTACAACAACAATAAAAACAACAAAGGCAACAAAAAGGAAAATAAATAAATTAAATTAAAAAGAAAAGACAGAGCTGAGTAGTACTCCTGATTAAAAAAATAAATAAATATGTAAATAAATAAAATAAAACAGAGTTGTTTTTCTTTTTGCATGTACACATTCTGATTTTCCCTCTCTCTTAGCCAATGGTTTGACATAAAATTATCCTTAAAATTATCCTTACTCACCTTCCTTTGATCTAATTCATATAGATCCTTGAGACTGAAAGAACTCAAAATCAGTTTCACAAACTCAGCACTGTTAGAAGCCACACAAAGACTGTTTTTGTTTTTGTTGTTGTTGTTCTAATTCCAACTTGTCAACTACCATTAAGAACCAGTTATATCAGTAAGGTTCATATTGAATCAGTAATTACATACTATTACTTTGAGTAGACTATGGTATATTAGAAATGTACTTCTTGGAGCTGGAAGATAGCTCACAAAGCAGTGTGGACGCTTTGTGATGCACATGGCCTGGGGTTGAACTTTGACACAACAGGACAGAAGTACCATGACCCTGGGGGATGCTCTCTCAGAATAGTGCATGTACGAGAGCCAGCAAAAAATTATTTTTTTCTACCTATAGAAATGGTGTGAGCTTGTTGTAAATTCAGTTTTCCTTGAACCTAAAACTGCCTGTAAGCATGTAGGCTATGTAAATGAGCCTGTTGATCAGCAACAAATTCTTACCGTAGCTTGCTACCTTTGTCTTAAAACTTTTTATGACAAATGACAGCATGTTTTTGAAAGCTATGTGTTAGAAATTAAGTTATCCATGACCTTTTCCATGCTCTACTTAGGGCAATTATGTCTCCACTTCCACAAGAAAATTGATATAAAACAAAGTTCCCAATCTCTTCTAGATCCCCTAATGTGCTTTAAAGCAATAATAAGTGACTTATAGTCTTGCTTTGGAAGCCTAAATGTAAATGATATATCATTATCCAAAAGATTATCTTTTTAATCTGACAGATATTACCTTTCTAAAAATCTTATATGACCTACATTAGTTTTTAATAAAAACAGTAAATTTTCTCTTGAAGAAGCTAATAGGTAATTATTAGGCTAACCCATTTGAAATTGCCAGCAGTAGACAGTTTTTGACCTATAAAAATGGCAGCTTCATATGATTCAGCCTAATAACTATATTGATATGTTGTTGTTGCATTTCCCTTTATATACATGATAAAAATGCATTAAAAAATGGTCATTTTCTCCCTCAACCTCCACTCCTCTTACCATATTCCTTATCTTAGTGAATACATCATTGACTACCCAGTTCAAATAAATCTGAAAGTTGTAATTAAGTCTTCCATATTCCTCCAGTTTTATAGCCAGTTGATAATGAACTCTATTTTTCCTTAAAACATTCTAAAATTTCTATGCAGGCAACCTTGCTACCGCTACTTTGGCTCCATTTGTAGTCTGTCACAGATTGTGATCCCCAAGAAACAGACAGAGATATCAGCTACAGATATGAAGTTTACAAAAGAAGATAATGTCCAAGAGAATTGCTAAGAAGTGCTCTTAAGAGTGCAACATGTCAACTGGAAAGACTGGACTAGGCAAAGGGAAAAAATGTAACATATTCTCAAGAAAAGCTTCAGTGGATGGTTCCGGGGTTCTAAAATGGAGATGGCTACTTTCCTTGGCATATGCAATTTCTTTTTTTTTTTTAACTTTTTTTATATTTATTTATTTTCCCTTTTGCTGCCCTTGTTGTTTTGTATTGTTGTTGTAGTTATTATTGTTGTTATTGATGTCGTTGTTGGATAGGACAGAGAGAAATGGAGAGAGGAGGGGAAGACAGAGAGGGGGAGAGAAAGATAGACACCTGCAGACCTGCTTCACCGCCTGTGAAGCGACTCCCCTGCTGGTGGGGAGCTGGGGGCTCAACTGGGATCCTTACGCTGATCCTTGCTCTTCATACCACGTGTGCTTAACCCACTGTGCTACCTCCTGACTCCCTGCAATTTCTAAACGTGTCTTAGGTGTCTTCTAAAACATGTAAAGTAGGGGCCGGTACGTTTTTCATTTCTAGAGGGAGATTTGGTGGTGCCAAGGCCTCACAGCATCGTCTAAAGTCTATCTTTTGCAATGTTTTGCCTCAACTCTTCATATAAGATTGTAGAAACAATGCTTTCAGGATTCCATAAGCCATTTTCCTAAAGGAAGTTACAAGAGGAAGGCTTATTGCTGGGGCTCAGCGCCAACACTATGAAACCACTGCTCCTGGTGGCCATGTTTTCCTTTACTTTTATTTTTTTGGATCCAAGATAGTTTCAATGTCCTATATTATAGTTGTCTTTCACTTCCTTACCCACTTCACTAAGCATAATCACCTTCAGTTCCATCCAATTTGTCCCCAAAGACACAATATTATCTTTTCAAGTTATGTAGGATTTTGTTGAATACAGATCCTATCACCTAATTATCCAGTCATCTGTTGATGAGTATTTGTGCTGCTTCCGCTCCTTAGCAACTATGGACATAAGAGTGTATGTATTTCCTTGAATTAATGTTTCCATTTCCTTTAGATAATGTAGGCCTTGGAGTGATATTGCAGTATCAGCATGCATTTTCATTTTTTTTAATTTAAGGGCTCAAAGTAAAAACAGCTCTATAATCTTGGAAATCACTAACAAAAGGCCAGGTGGTAGCATACCTGGTTGAGTGCACATGTTACCATGAGCAAGGACCCGGTTCGAACCCCTGGTCCCCACCTGCAGAAGGAAAGCTTTGCAAGTGGTGAAGCAGTACTGCAGGTGTCTCTATCTCTCTCCCTCTCTATCTCCCCCTTCCCTCTTGATTTCTGGCTGTCTCAAATAAATAAGTAAAAATATTAAGAAGAAGAAGAAGAAGAAGAAAATCACTAACAAAATATATTAACTATAGGGCTGGGAAAATAGCATAATGGTTATGCAAAAAACTTTCATACTGGAGGCATTGAGGACTGAGGTCCCAGGTTTAATTCTCAGTACCACCATAAACCAGAGCTGAGCAGTGCTCTTTCCTCCCTCTCTCTCTCTCTCTCTCTCTCTCTCTCTCTCGTTATAGCTGGGGCTCAGTGCCTGTGCCTGTACTATGAATCCACTGCTCCTGGAGGCCCTTTTTTCCCATTTTGTTGCCCTTGATGTTGTCATTATTGTTACCATTGATATTGCTGTTGTTGAATAGGACAGAGAGAAATTGAGAGAGGAGGAGAGATAGAGAGGTGGAGAAAAAGATAGACACCTGCAGACCTGCTTCACCACCAGTGAAGCGACCCCCCTGCAGATGGGGAGCCAGGGCTCAAACTGGGATCCTTACTCTGGTCTTTGCACTTCAGACCATGTGCGCTTAACCCACTACCCTACTGCCCAGCCCTCGGAATTTCTCTCTTAACACCAATATCTCTAAAATATCAGGGAGCCTAAATTTGCTTAGCTACAGAGTTATTTTGAACTATGATCACCAAGTTCAGACTTACTCTGAAGCTAATTCTTGGACTTTCCTATCACCTAGTGTAGAGGTTGAAGCAGTTTTCCTAGATAAACAAACTCTGCTGCAAAAAAAAAAAAAAGAAAAAGAGAAAGAGAAAGAAAGAAAGAAAGAAAGAAAGAAAGAAAGAAAGAAAGAAAGAAAGAAAGAAAGAAAGAAGGAAAGAAGGAGTCGGGCTGTAGCGCAGTGGGTTAAGCGCAGGTGGCGCAAAGCACAAGGACCGGCATAAGGATCCCAGTTCAAACCCTGGCTCCCCACCAGCAGGGGAGTCGCTTCACAGGCGGTGAAGCAGGTCTGCAGGTGTCTATCTTTCTCTCCTCCTCTCTGTCTTCACCTCCTCTCTCCATTTCTCTCTGTCCTATCCAACAACAATAACAACTACAACAATAAAACAAGGGCAACAAAAGGGAATAAATAAAATAAATATTAAAAAGAAAGAAAGAAAGAAAGAAAGAAAGAAAGAAAGAAAGAAAGAAAGAAAGAAGGAAGGAAGGAAGGAAGGAAGGAAGGAAGGGGTCTAGGATGTGGCACAGTAGATAAAGCATTGGATTCTCAACCAGAGTTCGATCCCCAGCAGCACATGTACCACATGTATCACAGTACATGTATCACAGTGATGTCTGGTTCTTTCTCTCCTATCTTTCTCATGAATAAATAAATAAATTCTTAAAAATAAAATGAAGAAGGAAGAAAAAAGTGGTGGGAAAGGAGTCCAGACATTGTTTTTTGTTTTTTAATTTTTATTTAAGAAAGGATTAATGAACAAAAACATAAGGTAGGAGGGGTACAACTCCACACAATTCCCACCACCCAATCTCCATAACCCACCCCCTCCCGTGATAGCTTTCCCATTCTCTAGCCCTCTGGAGCATGGACCCAGGGTCGTTGAGGGTTGCAGAAGGTAGAAAGTCTGGCTTCTGTAATTGCTTCCCTGCTGAACATGGGCGTTGACTGGTCGGTCCATACTCCCAGTCTGCCTCTCTCTTTCCCTAGTAAGGTGTGTCTCTGGGGAAGCTGAGCTCCAGGACACATTGGTGGGGTCTTCAATCCAGGGAAGCCTGGCCAGCATCCTGGTGGCATCTGGAACCTGGTGATTGAAAAGAGTGTTAATATACGAAGTCAAACAATTTGTTGAGCAATCATGGATCCCAAGCTTGGAATAGTGGAGAGGAAGTGTTAGGGAGGTACTCACTGCAAACTCTAGTGTACTTCTGCTTTCAGGTATATATTTTGCAGTAGTTTATGGATATAGGCTGTGTATTTGATATGCGGACTCTCTCAAAAGCCTAGACTAAGTAGATTAGAAGCACTGTACAGCAAACCATAACAAAAGGACTTTTCAAAGTTAACCCAATTAACAAATAATGTGATGATAACATTAACTATCGATTGTCTTTTTGAACCCTAAGACAGCAGGAACCTCGCATCTCCACTATAGAGCCCCTACTTCCCCCAGTCCTGGAACCCTTGGATAGGGCCCACTTTCCCGTATGCATCTCCCAATCCATATCAAATAATATTGCATCCGCCGATCACAACCTAACCAATGCAACGACTGCCACCTCAACATGCTTCACTTCAGACTGTGTCCAGAGACTTCACGTGTGGAATGACAACCCTTCAGCTTCATTACTCGGGTGAGACCTTTCCTTTTATAGTACACTCTAATTTCATCTCAGGTAGTTCACTTTCTAACAAAGTCCCATAACCTAGATATACACCAGTTTCTGTGAGAGAGAGCTTAAGTCCAGACATTGTTAACCTTCTTCATTGTAGGAAGCACAAACTGCTTTGGTGTCCTATCTGACTCTCAGATTTGCTGAGGTATTGGGTCTCAGTTTTCTTCCTTTATTATTATTTTCTTAATGAAGGGACTAATGCTTTGCAATGCAGTCATTGACATAATTTCATTATGTACTAGGCCCCACAGTTTTCTTCCCCTCTTTCTTCCCTTTCTCTCCCCAGAGTTCTTTGTGGTGGTGCAATACACCATGTCCAGACCATGTTTCACTTTGTGCATTCTCTCTCTCTCTCTCTCTCTCTCTCTCTCTCTTCATTCCTATTTTATTAAAGTCCAACTACCATGTCAAATCTTATCTGGGTCTTAGATTTCTACCCTACATCTGTTGAAGCCCTTGTGTTTTATAAATGTTACCTAACAGATATATCTATAAAGTAAAACTGTGATTTTCTTTGGACAGTCCAAATAGGTCAGTTCATAGTGGAACAAAGGACAAAACAGTTGCCATAGAACTGGAGTAAGGCATGGTGGACATGGTTTAATGGTTAAGCAAACAGATTCTCATGCCTGAGCCTCCCAGGTCCCAAGCTCAATCTTCCATACCACTATAAGCCAGAGGTGAGCAGTGCTCCAGAAAACAGACAAAAACTAGAATAAGACTGCAAGTGTATGCAGTTGTTTTTCTAACTGAATGAAAAAAAAAAAATCCTGATCTTTTTTACAGGAAGTAGGAATATTTCATTTGCTAGTTCATTGATTGCATTTTATTGATCTGTATCTATGCTAATATTGCTTTAACAATATAACAACACATTTGACACAAAAGCTGCTATTTAAGTGAATTTGCAGTAGATCAGAAACTGAAATCCAGAGGTCAGTTTGTGTTTTTCTTCCAGAATAGGCCTAGTTTTTGCAGAGGCCAGTCTGGTGAACTAAATGAACATATGAAGAGAACACAGCCTTTGTGTCCACTAGATATTAGTGGCTGTACCACTCTCGCCATTTCTTTGGGCTGCAGCATTGCTTCTGATATGGTACTTTACCTGGGGTATGAAACAATTGTCAGCATGTCCCATTTTCTGAGTCTTTTTTTGACCCTTCTTGCCACTGTCAGCTATAGCAATTCTGGTGTTATCTGCTTCATTAATTGTAGGTTATAACTTTATCTATTCATCTGGGGGGCAAAATACCATACCCCGGAGTCTTTTCCAAATATTAAGTCCTGTATATGGGAGAGACCTCCCAAATCAATAAACAACTTTACATTTTACTCTCTTTAATCCCGAACTCCCATGTGTACTCCCTAACTCTTACCACTATATTTTGACTAAATCCTATGGCAATTTGGGAGCTGTAGTATTTTACACTTGCTGCAAAGCAAATTACTACCAATTTAGAGGCTTAACACAATACCCCCCCCTTTTTTTAATTTACAGTTCTATATGTCAGAATTCATGCACTGAGAGACAGGGTTCTCATCTGGAAGTTCTGGGTAAGCTCAAGGCCTCCAAGCTCATTCTTACATTTCTAAAATCAAACTTCTTCACAGTTACAGCACTCATGGGCTTTCTAGTGAGGAAACTCCTCACAACCAGAAGTCCTCTTAATTCAGAAACATGTAGGCTCCTCTATCTGCCAACCTTACAGTCTTTGATACCTAATTATTCTTTCAAATTTAACTTCCACTTCTCCAAGCAGGTGGAGCATATAACATACATCACCAGAGAATATATTCAGATGTTAACATTGCAGAAAGAGACATCAAAGGGAAAGAACGGGGGTGGGGGAAGAAAGAAAAGAAAGAAAATTATGAGGAAGAGGAGGAGAGAACAAAATGGGGAAAGTGATTTCTCTGAACTAAAAGATCTACTATGTTTTTAACTGAGGTTTGTTGTAAAAAGAAACGCCAACAGTCTCCTCCAACAATTTCAGAGTTCTAGGAATAAAGAGAAAGTGCCTAGAGGCTTTCAGAAAGTAAACAAATGAATACACATCTATGAAGGAATGAAAATCAAATTAATGTCAGACTCGGCCCCAGTATTTTTATGACCAGGCAACAGGTGTCTCCCTCGAGGTGCCAATCATCCGATTGTATATTAAATACTGGGTATTATGTAAGGACGTCACTATTTAGTGTTTTCCTTTTACTGCTAAAACTTGATTTTTAATTTCTTATTTAGTTTATATTCACATCATACTTAGAGCGTTTGTGTGTGTGTTAATTTATTACATTTTTTTTAAATCCTGATTTTTTTTTTTAAATTTATGTCACTCTAGAGACCAGTTGTCTTGACATCAGATTTGGAAAACAACATGAAATTTCACTTGAAAAAATAGATCTGCCTTTAGAAAAGTGTTAGCCTGGCACAAAGTGCCCAACCTGCTCTGTGGAGGTGTTCCCACCCTGGCAATACAGGCATTAAGATGGAAGGCTGCCTGAAAACAAGATTGTGTGGGGATTTCTTTGTACTACGATTATTCACCCTGGTGATTGTAGATGGAATTCAAATCATTTTAAGCAAGCAGGAGAGGCGCTGAATCACCTTCCCTGTCATCTTATAAACCCACAGCCTCAACCAGGAGGTGCAAAAGGCAGGTGGAATATCTAATTACCAAAAAAGCAAAAGTGATTGTAAATCTTCCATCATAATGAATTATAAGTGAAAAGAATTAGTTCTTGTTATTCTTGTGACTTGTAATAGCTCACAGAAAACAAAATTAATAATATTTATTTGCAGTAGTACTGTTTTTCTTTTCCTTTTATTTTATTTTATTTTTTTTATCAGAGCACTGAACAGCTCTAGCTTATGATCTTGCTGGGTATTGGACTTGGGACTTTGAAGCCTCAGGCATGAGAGTCTCTTTCTTTTTTTTCCCAAAGGTTTATTTATTTTTGTGTATTTGCTTATGAGAACTAGAGCATCATTCTGGTCTATATGATGCCAGGGATCAAATGCAGGATCTCACGATTGTGAGTCCAAGATTTTGCCTATGTATCACTTTCTCGGGAGAGGGGTCTCTACCGTCGTTTGTTTGTTTGTTTGTTTGTTTGTTTTTAAGATGAGCTAGAGGCTATTTTAATATTGTTGACATGCTGTTATTATCTGAGCTTACTATTCCAATAGCATGAAATAGTCATATATCCTTTGTTATGCACATTTAAAAGATGTCAAAATCTAATAAAATTAACAACCCAGTTCTCTGCAGTTGTTCCAATAAATTTCCTTTCTTAAGCCAAAATTCTAAGTAAAAGCACCATTTCTGTTTAGAGTGATCTTGCATAGTAAAATATAAAGTCTAAATAAAATCGGTATTCTCACTTCTACTTATTGAGTGATAGTCCCATAAAGGGACTTTGTTTGGGGCTTGTGATTATACCACTGCAACTGAAAATCAGATAAATGCAGCACTAAGTGAATTGGGTCAACATTTCAGCCAAGAATGTACCCCCATTAAATAGCAGACTAACAACTGGTGGTTAATCCTGTCTCCATGTGAAATTGTGCATTGAGTTCATCTGCCCAATAAAACATTGACAATTGTGCATTGAGTTCATCTTCCCAATAAAATATTGACATTATGTGTTCCAGGAAAAAAAAAAAGGTTTGTAGGTGGGATGGGGAGATAGCATAATCGTTATGCAAAAAGCTTTCAAGTCCAAATCTCTAAAGTGCCAGGTTCAGTCCCCAGTACCACCAATAAACCAGAGCTGAGCAGTGCTCTGTTTTTTCACTCTCTCTCCCTCTATAAGGAAAAAAACTAATTAATTAAACATTTTAACACTAAAAATAGTTTATTTACATATGCCATACAACATGCAAACAGAATGAAGACCTTTTTGTTCCCCGATATATTTCCACCCTCATTGCCTCAAGGATGTTTTTAAGTGCTCCACACTCGAGCTGAGATTATAGAACAGACACTTATCTTCAAGATACCAGTGTCTGTACTTTGTTCTGTGATTTTCTTTCCTCAGAGGGCTGTGGACAAATCCAGGTGATGGACAGGCATCTTGTGGTGAGAAAGTGATGATGAGAAGGTTTCTTAGCTGTCTCTAACTTTACCCTATGAATCTTGACCACTTTATGTTCTGACACACATACTTTTTTTTTAATTGGGGCTGTTCCTAAAAGACCAGAGATATGAGAAACAGAAACAGAGCTTTTCTATCCTTCAGCAGCTGCAATAAGACTAAGCAGCTAGTGCCTGCCAAGTGAAAACTATTTAGAGATGGAAGAATATTCCCCCTTCCTTTCTAGATTCTTCTCTCAAGCAAACCTGAAAACCAGTAACAGACTAATTCAGCGGGCTTAAGATATCAGAGTTTGTTTACTTGTTTGTTTGTTCTACTGCCACCAGGGTTATTGATGAGGCTTGGTGCCTGCATGAGAATCCACACCTCCTCCTCATTTGGGACTGCCCACGAGATGCCTGTCCATCCCCAAATCTTCATCTACAAATATTCTTACCTTCAGTTTCATGACTAGTCAACAATTTGTTCTGCTTTATATCTTAACTCTTTTTCAACCACCAGGTTTCAGATGCTACCATAATACCAACCTGACCTCCCTGGGCATACAATCCTACCAATGTGTCCTGGAACCCTGCCTCCTTAGACCCCTGCCCCGCCAGACAAAGAGAGAGACACTCTGGGAGTATAAATTGACCTGCCAACACCCATGTTCACCAGGGAAGCAATTACAGAAACCAGACCTTCCCCCTTCTGCACCCCATAATGATCCTGAGTCCAGAGGGATAAAGAATAGGAAAGTTTCAAGGGAGGGGGTGTGATATGGATCTCTGGTGCTGAAAAATGAATGAAATTGTACACCTTTTATCATATGGTCTTGTCAATATTTCCATTTTATAAATACTTATTTAAAGAAAGATCCCTCACCTGGAATTGTCCATGGCTTCCAAGGTTGAGCTGTTATAAACTGTGCTGCTGTGAATATAAATGTACAAAGATCTCTTTGGATAGGTGTTTTTGTTTCCTTTGGATAAATTCTCAGGAGAAAAATTGTTGAGTCATAGGGCAAATCCATTTCTAGCATTTTGATGAGTCTCCAAATTGTTTTCCACAGGAGTTGTGCCAATTTAGGTTCCACCAGCAGTACAAAGGGTTTTTATCCCCCCACATCCTCTACATTTGTTTCAGGAACGCAGAGATTTTTAAAAGGGTGCTGCACTTTAAGTTCTATTAAAAGTGATTTAAAATAAAGCATAGTGGACTCAATTGTATTATTAAGAGCTAGTATATTTGGGCTAAAGAGATAGCACCATTGGAAGTGTAACAGATTTTCATGTGTGAGACACCAGAGGTCCCATAAACTAGGATAAAATGAACAAAACAATTATCTGTTAAAAAAAAGTAGGGGACCTATATTTCCAGAGTGGAATGCAGACAGAAGATAAAAGGACCCTGGTGGGATTTTCCTTCCAGCTTCTCTTTCTTCCTCAAGTCTGATTTCCTCATCAAGTCTCAAGCATTCTTAGGTTGATCCAGCTGAGTTTTCTATAACACTACCTTAGTCTGCAGGTGTTGTTAGGACACAAAGGAGCCAACCTAGCTGCCAGCTAATGCCATAGCTTCGACATGATCAAGTCTGGTCAGCTAAGGTCTCCCTGATTCAGCCAACTCAAGAGCAGTGAATTGTTCTACTATCGTACTTGGTCAGGATGTCCTCTGATAATATAACAGTTCTACTCTGTTAGAGCGAGGAGAGAGAATCTACTGCCATAGACTTTGCGAAATTGCATCCGAGCTTGTGAAACTTCAACAATTTGTCGAAGTACCTGGGCTTGTAATCTGAGGAACTTTCCCAGACGAGATTTTGGTATACCTTTGTAGTTGAGACCATGACTCTACCCTCTACCCAAACACTAATATCTCAACCCTAACAAAATAGTCTGTTTCCATCTCCCACATTTTAATTTTATTTTATTTTATTTTATTTTATTTGTTAATTTTTCCAGAACACTGTTTAACTCTGGTTTACTCTAGTGCTGGAGATTGAACCTGGGACCTGCAGTGCCTCAGATATGAAAGTCTATTTGCATAGCCATTGCACTATCTCTCCAGTGCCACCTCCACTTTCTGTTTAAAGTCTTCTATACTGGACTACTACTACTGCCACTACTACTGCCACTACTACTTTACCAGAGCACTGTTCAGTTCTGGTTTATAGTGGTGCTGGGGATTAAACTTGGGTTTTGAAGCCTCAGACTTGAGAGTCCTTTTGCATAACCATTATTTTATCTCCTCCACCCTATTACACAATTTATAAACTGTATCATTCTCCTTGCTAGCTGAGTTGCTGTCTGACTTATGAATCATTTAATTGAGCAGATTACATCTTTATATTTATTTGAGTGAATTTTGACAGTCAGGTTGTATTCTAGTTTGTTAGACATTCATAGATTTCAGCAAGGTGTTTGAATTTGTTACCAAACTCCCCAGCCTCCTTGAATTAACTGAAGCTTGAGGCAGAGGCTTCAAGAACTAAGAATAAGAAAAAGAAGCATTAAGTTAACCTCTGGGTTTGGATAATTGAAGTCCCAGACTGGTCTTCCCACTTCCACTTTCTGGCAATTCTATGACTCCAGGCCTCTGTGAAGAACTAATAAAAACATATTGATTAACCTTTTTTTTTTTCAAGAACCACAAAAGAATTCCGCAGACTGGAAGGTAGGATGAGAAAATGCCCTAGGGAAAGAGGTAAAGATATTTCCGTGTTTTCACAGCCTCTCCACTTTAGCTGAGAGACTTAAGTCTCAGAGCTTGAGAACTACGTATACATCTTGGACTTTTCTCATTCAACTTAAAGGAACAGATTGTATACAAGTGATTTGTCGTGATAGAAACATTTTTACAGTAACATATAGATGTTAAAATAATGCATTTTTTTACAGGCCAGAGAGAAATTGAGAGGGAAACGAGAGATAACAAGGAGAGAGAACCTCCTTCCCTGCTTGTGAAACGTCCCCCTGCAAGTAGGGAACGGGGGCTCATACCCCAGCACTTAGGCATGCTGACATATGCGCTTAACTGGGTGCACCACCACCTGGCCCCAATAATGCTTTTTCCTTTGCATCTGGTAAAATTCCCTGTGGGCAAAGGACTTTTTTGCAGAAATATCAGTAGCAGGGGGTGCTGGGTGGTAGCACAGCGGGTCAAGTGCACATGGCGCAAAGCGCAAGGACCGCAGTAAGCATTCTGGTTCGAGCCCCCAGCACCCCATCCCCCCACCTCCCCACCCGCAGGGGGTCACTTCGCAAGTGGTGAAACAGGTCTGCAGGTCTTTCTCTCCTCCTTTCTGTCTTACCCTCCTTTCTCGATTTTTCTCTGTCCTATCGGACAACAACAGCTATAACAACTACAAGGGCAACAAAATGGGAAAAATAGCCTCCAGGAGCAGTGCATTCGTAGTGCTGGCACAGAGCCCAGCGATAACCCTAATAACCCTAGAGGCAAAAAAAAAAAGTTTGATTTATAAAAAAAGAAATATCAGTAGCAGATTCCAGAGAAGCTTTCTTACTCTCTACATGGAAGAAAGTCTTTTTGTATATCATGAAGGGAAGTGGGCATAGGTTGTAGGATGGGTAACTTTCCAAAAGAAAAGGACAACACATCCCATCAAAATTTAGAGACCAGGCAGTGGCACACCTGGTTAAGTGCATTTGTTACCATGCACAAGATCCAGTTTCAAGCCCCTAGTCCTCACCTGCAGGGGTGGAGAAAGCCTTGCCAGTGGTGACAATCTGATAAAATGTAACTTTGTGAACAGAGATTAAACAGTGCTTTTTCTCTTTTCACCTATTCATGACCTCTAGAAAGTTTGTGAGTATTCTTATTTTCATGGCAATATAGTTGTTTGCATAAGGGCATCAGGATTCTTTACGAAGTTTCCAGCAAAGCAGATTTAAAGTCTCAATAACTATTCTCGTTATTGGGAAGTAAATAACAGGGCAAGTTTAATGAGACTGAACTCACTTTACAGAGTTTGTTTTACTATGAATATCTTGGTTAGAAATCATTGTAGAGTGAAAACAAGGAGAAATAGTTGTAGCGAGAGACAAGGAGAAGAGACACCTACAACACTATCACAAGTGAAATTTCCTCCCTGTGGGTGAGGGCCTGGGGTTTTATCCAGGTCCTCACTCATGGTGACTTATACACTCTACCAGGTGTGTCACCATCCACCTTCACTGAAATTATTATAAAACTTTGAATTTTGTGACTGGAAAAATAACTCAACTGGTAGAACATGAGACATACCTGAGGTTCTCAGCTCCATCTTAACACTGCAGGTACCAGAGTGGTGCTCTGATTGCAACCTCTCTCCCTCTCTCTCTTTCCCTCTCTCTCTTTCTTTCTCCTTCATGTGAAATATTCTCTCTCTCATATATGATAAATAAAACAAATCTCAACAATTAAAACTTTTTACTCTCAGCATAATTTGATATTATAAAGACATGTAACACGAGTTGGTCAATGCAGTGACCCTCCTGGAGAATGTGTGGACTTTCTTGAGAATTGTGCCTGTGAGTTGTGAAGTCCAAGAAACTCCCTTCCCTTACATATCAAAGATTGAGTTGCTACTATTGCCACCAATCCTCTGACATCTCTGAGTGGCAGGGAACCTCCCTCCCTGCCATTTTCCATTGCCAGAGGTCCATATAATGACTTCTTTGGAGGTGGATGCGTAACAAAGTACTGTCTATTTTATTCATGTTCTGCCCACATTTCTCATCAGTGTTTCAAAACTATTGAATGGGATAAGGTCTTAGCATGGATCAAGTGGAGGATATAGTGCTCCTGTTGTTTACAGAAATACAATTTACCCAAAGGATTCAGAACTGTGAAAGAATGATATGAATTTTGTGAGTACTGAGTGGGGAGGGGTGACAGACAGGGTGAGCAGGGGATACACTTTTAAATTTATTGGGGAAGAGCTTATTGATATGGGACACTCTCTGAACACTTGGAATATAACACCTTGGAAAGGGCCTCAATATACTGCTGGAATGACTCCTTGATCATTTTTAAATTAATATAAATGAATGAATGAATGAATGAATAAAAATGTTGGAGAGAAGATGACTTAAGTTGAAGATGGCAGCACTCTCTCACCAAAGTACTTGTTCTTGATTCTCAGGAGATGAGTTTTTTTTACTTCAAGTCAAAAAGTACACCAACTAAATCTGTTACCTGAAAGTGACTGGGCTGGAACCCTCTACTACAGCTGTAAGAATGCACTTCTTCTTCTAGCGTTTGCCCTTCTTCCGTAGCCAGTCAATAGCATCAGGTTGAGCCTGATGTAAAGTTTCGAGACCTCCTTTGAATCTGGAGAGGTGGCAGTCGTTGACTATGTGGGTCATTGTCTGTAGCCGCAGGGGCAGTTCGGGTCGTCTCTGGCTCCCCAGCGATGGAACATAGCGGCGCACCGGCCATGGCCTATTCGATAGCGATTGAGGAGGGCCCAATCATAACGTGCTAGGTCAAAGCCGGGTTGACGCTTGCAGGGGTCTGTGATGAGGTGTTTGTTCTTTACCTCAGCTGACTGCCAGCTCTGTTTCCAAGAGACTGGAACAGAGAAGTTCAGTGTAGGCGTAGGGGACCAGATTGGGTGACGAGACGTCAAGTGTTGAACAAGGTGGGTGAAGATATCCGCATATATTGGCAGGTCCGGTCGAGAGTAGACGTGGGAAATGAACTTAGATGATGCCGCATCCCGACGAATATCTGGCGGGGCGATGTTGCTAAGAACTGGCAGCCATGTAACCGGGGTGGAACGGATGGTTCCAGAAATTATCCTCATGGAGGAATATAATTTGAATGCACTAATGCAGGGGTGTTGGTATTATTCAAAACTAAGACATAGATACCATCTCTAGGCCAGATCTAACAGTAATGGCGATTGCTATGAAACTGGGATCCTTATAGATAATGGAGGTAATAAGATTCTGGAATAGCAGAGGCCAGACAACACCACTTAACTTCAGAAGTAAAATTGACAGAATTACTATAATAGGCATAAGTCATAATGATAACCTAGGAAATATGACCCGAAAGATAGCTTAACTATCTATTAATTGAACAAGGGTGTGCTTTAGAACTAAACAGACAATAAATAGTGGGCATTGTCTGATTTCTATAAGAAAGGATTATTCAGGGTGGGAAAAACATGGTTGATGCCAACTGTTGCAAAGGCAAATCATGATCACTTACCATAGATCCAAATCTGACTCAGTATTCAGACCTGGGTTTCATCAGTTAAGGAACAGGTAGAAGAAGGAGAACTCTAGTTTCTGAAAGAAAAAAAAAAGTACTGCAATGCCATAACAACTATGTAAAAAATAAATACTGCACCAATCCTTCCCCTAAGGAACATCAGGCCTTATATCATATTAATTATATACTGAAAGGACAGAAAAAGCTACATCTTTTGAAGGCTTCTGAAAATAAATTCAAAGATGATGTTGATACTTAGGGGCATGAATTGTCATGGCCTATTGGACTGGAGGGGTAGGGAGGACAGGTGATGAATTGAGGCCTGTCCTAAATCTATCACTATGTTCAAGAAATTGGATGTTTCCCTGGTGACTGGAAATTTCCTCATTACAAGTACAAAATTTGATAATCTTTTTAAAATCTGATATTTATTTACATGACTATTCCACTGGTCCTGGTGACTTTTTTTTCTCTTTCTTTTTTAAAAAAATGTTTTAAGGGCGGGATAAATAGCAAAATGGTTATGCAAAGAGATCCTCATGCCTGAGGCTCCCAAGTCCAGGTTCAATCCCCTGCACCACCATAAGCCAGAGCTGAGCAGTGCTCTGGTAAAATAATTAAAAAATTAAATCAAAAAAATTTTGGAGGTGGGGCTACAGAGCAGCAGCAGCTGTGTTTCTATCCTCTCCTCTTCCAGGTCAACTAGGAATACCAAAGGAGACCACTTGGGACCACAACAAGACAGGACTAGAAAGACTTCTGAACCCACCAAATCACCAGTGAGTGCAAACACATGTGGCTCGTGGACAGAGAGGAGCCTAGGAAGAGATTAAGTGGCTGGTGACAATCTGGCAGTTTACCAGTTGAGACACCACCTCCAGTCTGTTTCACCAATAGGGGACAGCTGAAGGGAGGAGAAGACTCCCCTAAGACTCACTGAATGCAACTGTGAGTCTCCACTGCTACTACCCTCAAAATCTGGAGCAGTGAGGGGGAGGCCCTGTGCTGACACCAGGGGGCAGAGAACTAACAGGGAAACTCAGGAGAAGATAGATACCTCGGTGGCCTAACACTGGGGCTGTGAGAGTCTCTGCATAACCACTGGATTATCTCTGCCACACCCTGCTTTATCTCTTGGTCAGGAGTGAGGGATTAAGCTAAGAAGCCTACTTATAGTTTAAAAGCCCCCAGGCTCCCATAGCCTAAAGGGAAGAAAAAGAACAAAACAGGCTTTTAAGCCTCTTAGCTCCAACTCAGGGATTAAAATATGATTGAAACCACTGTCAATTTCCACAACTGTGAACCCTTTAATTACCCTACTTAGATACAAGTCAATCCAGGCAAGAGTGATTAGTAATTTGAAAAGTACTGAGAGAGGGATGTCATAACATACTATATAAAATGGTTAAACCAACAAGAAGAAATATTGGTGAAATGAACCAGGACAAGAGTCCAGCTAAAAGCCCCCCAAAGGATGAACCACAAAATAATGAGGTCAACATCCAAACACTAGTTAAGGAAATAATCACAGGAGTGAGTAAAAATTTTAATTATATTTTTATTTATTTATTAGATAGAAACAGCAAGAAATTATGAAGGAAGAGGGAGATAGACAGAGACAGCTGCAGATCTGCTTCACCACTCATAAACTTTTTCTCTGGCAGGTGGGGACCAGGAGCTCGAACCTGGTTCCTCAGGTGGGGACCAGGGGCTCAAACCCAGTTCCTCAGCAATTGTAACATATGTGCTCAACCAGATGCACTACCAACCAGCCCTCTTCTCTCTCTATTTATGATAGAAACAGAGAGGAAAAGAGAAGGTGAATGAAAGCTTCTGCTTGTGAAGCTTCCACCCTGCAGGTAGGGACCAAGGCTTCAACCTTAGTCTTTACATATGATAATATGTGCACTTTACTAAGTGCACCACCAATTAGCCCCCAACATCAGATAGTCTCATCAGGTAGCAGGAACTTCATATTGGCTCCTGAACTCGCTCAATAGCAGCTTAGTAGCAGCACTAAAGACTAGGAGAAAGTTCTTGAAACTGTTCGTCCAACCTGAGTAAAACAGCAAATCAAACACTGCCAGCATCTCAGCTGGAATGGCAGATATCTATTCTATGCTCAAAGTCTTTGAAAAGATGGAGATGTGATTGGAGGAGTGATACCATCATTTTTTGATTCATTGGTTTGGCTCCTATGAAAACCAGGTTGATCAAAGCAAGTAAGTGTGACTTGCCATCAAATTGCCAGTGTGCCCCTATGGGAGAACAGGATGACAGTTTGGGGTAGGATAAAATCTGCTGACAGCTATTTGTGGACCTGTATCCTTGTGAGAACAATGTTGTAAACTGATATTCCCTCAGTAAAGTGATACTGAAGTTGGAAAAAAAGAAGTGAAAAATTGGTAGCATTTTTCAAAACTGCTTGGGTCACTTGTGGTATTACTACTAAAGCAAATTAACATTACTGTTTCTGACCTTGAAAATGAATTTTTAAAATTGTTATCTGAAAAGAGGTGTGTTTAGCATTCACATAGATAGAAAGCAGTGCATATTTGGAATCTTGCCCCAGGTCTTTATTAACTTTTCTGCTCTCTGTAGTAATAGAGTCTAAAGAGAAATACCATGAAACACCAAGCTGGTGCACTAGGTAAATGACATCATGTTTATCAAGTGAGTGCATACGAAATGGCAAGCGTTCTGGGAGTTCTGGTGAGTCATAGGTGAACCAGAAACTAGATAAACCCAAGAAAAAGTCAAGGTACATCAGTAATATTTTCATGGTTCATTTTTTTGAGGAATGATAAGACAGTCCTTCAATGAGGAAGGCAATTTATCATACTTCCTATCACAAAGAAAGAAGCATCACACTTTAGCCCTCTTTGATTTGTAGAGATAACCTAACAATTGGATTAATTATCTCAGATTCCTTACTCTTTAGCAGCACATTTCAGAAAAAGAATGTTCCATTCACTCTTTCAGAGAGTTCTTGTAGAACTGAGCCCCAGTTAGCCAGAGAATAATTTACTTATTAACATTGACCCTTTTATCAGTTTTTCTCTTTAGCCTCCTCTCCACACTGCTTCTATAATGCTTTCTAAGATTCCCTCCTAAATGAAGTACAGCCAGGTTTTTGCTCCGACTCTACTATTGGAGGGTCACAAACAAGACCATTTATAAGGGCAAAAACAAGGAGCATATTTACAGGACTACTGGAGCAATCCATACAGCAATGACTCCATTAGGGTGGTAGTACTGAAGTAATTGGATCCTACAAGGAATTTTTGAAGACTGAGTGTATTTTGAGGTAAGATTATGGAGCTGAATGCATGATATGAGAAAAAGAGGAGCTCATAGTGATACAGTGAATTTTGTCAGGGTTAACAAGGGTGGTGAGAGCTTCTTTCAAATGAAATGGAAATGATTTCAGGAAGAGAAGGGTTTTATTATTTGTTTGTATACTTATTTATTTATTTATTGTTCCATGTTTTCACTGGGGCTCAGTCCCTACATAACTCCACCATTACTGGCAACCTTTCTTGATAGAGTGAGAGACAGAGAGGAAGAGAGAGAGAGAGAGAGACCTGAGACACTTCATCACGGTGTATGAAGATTACCCCCTACATATGGGGATCAGGATTTGAACACAGATTCTACAGATGGTGACACTCGCATTTTACCAAGTGCACCATCACTGAGCCCCTATGACTTTCTAGGAAAGAAACAAAGCTAATTTTTGGTTAATTTGTCTTTAGAATACCTAAAGTGTCAAGAGACACTTATTAATTTTTATTTATTTTTTCTTTATTAGGAAATTAATGGTTTACAGTCAATAGTAAAATACAGTAGTTTGTACATGTGTAATATTTCTCAGTTTTCCACATAACAATTCAACCTCCTCTAAGTACTCCTCTGTCATCATGTTCTAGGATCTGAACCCTCATCCCCCACCCTAGTCTTTTACTTTGGTGAAATACACCAAACCCAGCCCAAGTTCTGCTTTGTGTTTTCTTATATTTCAACTTCTTATTTTATTATTAGTGTTTTAATACTGATAGACAAGATTGTGGGATAAGAAGGGTATAATTCATATAATTCCCACCACCAGAATGCATATCCCTTCTCCTCCACTGGAAGCTTCCCCATTCTTTATTCCTCTGGGAGTATGGCAAGAGACACTTTTAAGAAAGTGACTGGATTCATAAATCTAGAGTCCAGTATGAAGACTGGCACAAGAAATTAAAAGGGAGACCTTGATATTTAAGTGATATGTCACATAATGAGATTACCAAGACAGTGGATATAAAAGAGGGGATGATCAAGGCCTAAACACTGGGACCTCCAATGTTAGAAGGCTACAGAAAAGAGAAAGAATACTGAAAAGAAGTTATCTATGGTGTGTGTGTGTGGGGGGGTGTCTAGGAAACTGAATGTCCAAAAGAACTATGTGATTTTTTTTTTTTTAAAACAGAGTGCTATTCCGCTCTGGTTTATGTTGGTGTCAGGGATTGAACCCGGGACTTTGGATCCTCAAACATGAGTCTCTTTGCATAACCATTATGCTATCTACCCTGCCCCAAGGAAAATAAAATAAAATAAAATGATTCCCATGAAGTAGAGAGTATTAAATGTCAATGGAGTCAAATAAAGACTGGGCATTTCTGAATGGATTTAATAACAAATATTACTTCAGATACGATGACAATTTTTTGGTGTCCAAGAACATTTTTAGGCACCCATTTATAATCAAATGAGGGTCAGTGGTCATCAGATCATTCCTAGAACCCAATACCTAGAACCCAGCCTTACTCAAGAAGGTGGGAAGAAAAAGAAGGTGAAAAGAAAAAAAGACTTTTCAAATGAACTTTGGCTAATTTGCATTTTTTCCCAAGGTCAAACATGCCACTGGCAATAACACATTGGGGCTAGTATGAATGACAGATGAACAAACTCCACATGGAGCCTTCAGGGAGAAAACACAATAACACTAGAAAATGTTGGCAGATTAATTTACTGAATGCTTTTGTAATACACTTTGCTCTAAAATAAATTGAGCAGTAGATTCTCTAGAACAACAGTACCTAAAATGTCCAGGTGCAGAGTGTGTGACTTGTTAGAATCAATGGCAGGCCTCTAGATGCCTTGGAAATGATGCCTGGGTTAAGGATGGTAGAGCTATTTGGTAATAAGCCTGGAATTCATTCAACAGTAAGTCTTTCTGTTTAATGAGAACAAAAGAGATAATGTCAGGAATGACTTCAGAGATTAGAGGGGAAAAATAAGCGTATGTAAAATCAATCTTCATTTCCTATTTGACAAAAAAGCAGTTCTGTGTCTAGTTTTAACTTTGGTAAAATAAAAAAAAATCTTTTTTATTTTATGATTTTATTTGAATTTGGTCCAGAAATTATGTGTAGCAAGTTTCACCAATATCAGTGTTATCTTTCCTATTAGAAAATGATGCCTATTTACTATCGGTATTTCTTCATCTGCCATTGTTCTCTTGGCCATAGTTTCACTTTGGATAAAAGTTCTCCCTAGGGGCCAGGTGGTGGTGCACCTGGTTGAACACACATGTTACCATGTGAAAGGACCCCAGTTTGAGCCCCTGGTCCCCACCTGTAGGGGGAAAGTTTCATGAGTGGTGAAGCAGGGCTGCAGGTGTCTCTCTGTCTCTCTCCCTCTCTATCTTCCCCTCCCCTCTCAATTTCTGACTGTCTCTATCCAATAAATAAATAAAGATAATACAAAAAAAATTTTTTTTAAAGTTCTCCCTATACAGTTGTTAAGAGGACCATTTTGTGATTGGGCAGGAAGTTCCATTGTTAAGGTGACAGCGAAGGTATGAGCCTGAGATGACAGGAACGGAATCTTGAGGCTAGACTTCTAAGAACTGTCACCCACTGCAGAGGTGCCTCCCACCTTTGCTTGAGCTGAACCAACAAATCACAAAGGGCTAAACCAGTCTGTACAGATGTGAACCGGTACATCACAGTCAATGGAACAGAGAGGACTGAGAAAAGCATAAAAACCGGGGAGTCCCTGATCTCAGTGCATACTTCTTTAAAGCCTATCCACTTTCTCCTGGCAGTGTTTTGTATTCTCTCTTTTATTTCCTTTTATTTTAATTCCTTACATTCTTTATAAACTTTGGTGATGCTTTCTGGGACCTCAGTGCTTCAGGCACAAAAGTCTTTCGCATAACCCTTGCCTGCCTGGATTTCTTTCCTTTTTTTTAATGTTAAGTTTTATTTTTTAATATTTTATTTATTTGTGTTAATTAGAGAGAAAAGGATAAAGAGAGAGAGAGACAGACAGACCAGAGCACTGCTCAGCTCTGTCTGTGGTGGTGGTGCTGGGGAGTGAATCTGGGACTTTGGATCCTCAGACATGAAAGCCTCTTTGCATAATCATTATGCTTTCTCCCCAGCCCCTGACTTTCCTAATAAATGTCCTCTTAATATGCTAATGATGGCTGCATCTAGTAATTTTTTCCATGGCATGGGTAAGGATATGAAAAATCCAGAAAGGCATCCTTTATGCCCCTGTAATACTGCTACTCAGCACTCATCAAAGCTGATAATGTTATGAGCTAGGCATTACAAGAGAAAAAGTGTGGTTTTAATACCAAATTTACCAGGTAGGAAACAGAAGGACTATTCCTCAGTCCTGTGTTTCCATTCCTTTGCGTTAGGAATCTGTATTATAAAGAGAGAATGAGATAAGGACAGAAATAAGGAATACGGTGCACTTGATTGATTTGGTCTTCTCCATAAACAGAGAGATCTGAGACATGATCTTTTCTTTTTTTCTGTAAGGTTTACTTCATTTATTTCACAAGATATATCATTCTGGCATAGGCAGTGACAGGGATCAAACTCAGGACCTCAAACTTGCAAATCCAGTTCTCTACTGCTGCACCACCTCTCAGGATACTGGTTGTCATTTTATACTGGATATTTGGATAGTGATGTTAGGATAAGTGTGCCCGGATAAACAGGGACATCTGCAAAACAAACAAACAAAACCCCAGATTTTAGGAACAATAATAGTAAAAACAACTTTGAGAAAGATTCCTTAATCACTGTTTGGTGGGGCTCTGGAGGGATTTGAACATCTTGCAGAAACTATGCTGCCTGTCAGACTTTTTGAGAACTATCATGGGGTTGGGGGTCGGGGTGAATGCGGGGGTGCACAGAACTTTAATGGCTGATGTGGTGTAAAACTATATCCATATAATCTTTTTTTAAAATTTATTTCTTTATTGGGGAATTAATGTTTTACATTCAACAGTAAATACAATAGTTTGTACATGCATAACATTCCCCAGTTTCCCATTTATATATCCATGTAATCTTACAATCTTGTAAGCCATTATTAAATCACTAATGAAACATAGTACTAAAAAAACTTCATTACTGCATTATTCCAGCCTTTAGTTCCATGATTGTTCAACAATTTGTTTGGCTTTGTATGTTAACTCTCTTTTCAGCCACCAGGTTCCAGAAGCTAGCATGATGCCAACCAGACTTCCCTGGACAGACAACCCCACCAATGTGTCCTGGAGCTCCTCTTCCCCAGAGCCCCACCCTACTAGGGAAAGAGAGAGGCAGACTGGGAGTATGGACAGACCAGCCAACACCCATGTTCAGCGGGGAAGCAATTACAGAAGCCAGACCTTACACCTTCTGCATCCCACAATGACCTTGGGTCCATACTCCCAGAGGGATAAAGAACAGGAAAACTATCAGGGGAGGGGATGGGATGGGATATGGAGATCTAGTGGTGGGAATTGTGTGGTGTTGTACACCTCTTATCCTATGGTTTTGTCAATGTTTCCTTTTTATAAATTAAAAAAAAATTTAAAAAAACTTCATTAGCAATAGTAATGTTGCTCTTTAACTATGTGGTAGATGACAAGTAATTTCAGTGTGAATTAGTCTGGTTAATTCCCCTAGAACAATACTTTAGAAAGAATCCATCCTTGTGTATGTGCTACTTCTTTGTTTTATTTCTACATGGGAATTTTTTTTACCTTCACATGACCTACCTTTTTGTTGGTTTCTATTCCTTTTTTGCCATGAGAACTGTACAACAAGGAGTGTAGCAATTGTGAGGATGTACTACTAAATGTTCTAATACTAACATGTTAATGAGTGCACAGGGAATGATCCAGAAACCCTGAAACTTCTGGAGACAAAGAAAAGAATGAAGGAATATGAATATTTCAAAACTTAGATCAGTCTTAAGATGTCTGAACCTGGGGTCGGGTTGTGGCTCACACAGTAGAAAACATATGTTAACATGGGTGAAGATCTGGGCTTCAGATTCTTGCTCCCCACCATCAGAGAGCTTCAAAAGCAGTGGAACAGTATTGTAGGTGTTTCTCCTCTCTCTATGTCTCAAGCCCTCCACTGAAAGAGAAAGAAAAGAATAGTTTCTGGGCCATGCAGTTAAGCCCCAGTGATAAGCCTGGTGGCAAATGAATAAGTACAATAAAGTAGTGTAAAAATGGTGAAGGTGTGGAAAGAAAGGGGAACTCTGGAGTGGGAGGGGCAGGCGGTAGCCCAGAGGGTTAAGTGCACGTGGTGAGAAGCGCAAGGACCTCAAGGACCAGTATAAGGATCCCAGATGGAGTCCCCGGCCCCCACCTGCGGGGTTGGGGGCACTTCATAAATGGTGAAGCAGGTCTACAGGTATCTGTCTTTCTCTCAACCTCTCTGTCTTCCCCTCCTCTCTCCATTTCTCTCTGTCCTATCTTAGAAAAAGTAAAATAAAAATAAAATATAATCAAGACAAGAGGATAGACTTATACTATACCTCAGTAGGCAGAGAGGGATGCATTGGATCGACCTTCTCGTGGTGCATCCCGTGAGTACCCATTCATTGGGGAAACTGACGATCCTTCCTAGCCGACTGAATCCACATGGATCCCAGTCACTTTCAAAGCCAGCAACAAGCAGCTCCTGACAGCTTTCAACCTGACCTGTTGACTGGCTACGGAAGAAAGGCAAACGTTAGAAGAAGAAGTAGGCAGAGAAAAGGGCCTGTTTACATGAGATCCTACACTTGATTTCCTACACGAAATATGCCAGAGTGATTCTCTGACTGCTTTCTCTTTTTCCCATGAAATAAGTCTTCAACCTGGGCAAGGTGGTGGTGTACCTGGTAGATGTTATCATGTGTGAAGACCCAGATTCAGGCTCCTAGTCTCCACCTACAGAGGGGTGCTTCACAAGCAGTGGGGCAGTGCTATGTGTTCTTTGTGTCTCTTTATTTTCCTCTCTCTCTATTTCTATTTCTCTCTCACCCTCAATTAAAAAAAAAAAAACAGAAAAGGAAAGGAAAGGAAAAAGACTACATGGAGTGGTGAAGTCATAGTGCAGAGCTAACCTCATCCACAAACAAACACAAAACTATTTAAAAAAAAAAACAAAAAACACTTATACCTGCCTGGAAAGTGGCACAGTAGATAAAGTGTTGGAATCTCTAATATGAATTCCTGAGTTTGGGGCCAGGTGGTAGCACACCTGGTTAAGTGCACATATTACAGTGTACAAGGATCTGGGTTGAAGCCCTGGTCTCTACCCACAGGGGACAGCTTCACAAGTGAAGCAGGCCTGCAGGTGCCTTTCTGTCTCCCTCCCTATCTTCCTCTTCCCTCTAAATTTCTCTTTGTCCTATCAAATAAAATAAATAAAATTGAAGTCTCGAGTTTGATCCTCAGGATTACATGTGAGACTCTGGGTCTCTCTCCCCACTCTTTCATTAATTGATAAATAAACATTTACTAATAACAATAAGTCTTAAGGAAACAAAAAGGAGGATCCCAGTCCCCACTACATTGAAGGAAGCTTCAGTGTTATGATTTATTTTCCTCTCTTTGTTACTTTTCTGTTGTTATAAAACAAATAAATACACAGAGCTCTGGTGGTGGGAATTGTGTGGAACTACACCCGTTATCTTACAATCTTTTTAGTCATTATTAAATTTTTTAAAATCTATTTTATTTATTTCTTTTTTTTGTCCTTGTTTTATTGTTGTAGTTATTATTGATGCCGTTGTTGTTATACAGGACAGAGAAATGGAGAGGTGGGAGAAGACAGAGAGGAGAAGAGAAAGATAGACCTGCTTCACTGATTGTGAAGTGACTCCCCTGTAGGTTAGGAGCTGGGGGCTCAAACTGGGATCCTCAGGCCAGTCCTTGTGCTTTGTACCACGTGCACTTAACCCACTGTGCTACCGCCTGATCCCCAGTCATTATTAAATTTTGAAAAAGAAAAAAGGAATAATAAATAAAATCAGTTTCTCTCCCTGGAGTTCTACTTCCTACTGGGAACCTCCTCCACTAAATGACATCTACTTAAAATTTCTTTTTTTGTTTTAATTATTTGTTTGATAGAAGTTGAGGAATGAAGAGAGAGAGAGAGAGAGGAGAGACACCTGCAGCACTACTCCACTGCTTGTGAAGCTTTCCCCCCCTGCAGGGGAGACTGAAAGTTGAACCCAGGTTTTTGCCCAAGGTAACATGTACACTTTACTGGGTATGCCACTGTCCCGTTCCTTTCTTTCCTCATTTCCAAAGATTTTCCCCCAGAAAAGAATCTATAATTCATCATTTGCACCTTGGCAAAAATGAAAATTGATGTGTTAAGCTTCTGCAGGCAGTTTGCAGGTTAAACCTTGTCACGCTGGTGGAAGGTGACTTTGCTCTCAAGGTAAGAGATGTTCAGGTAGGGCCTTACTTATGTTTAGCACCCACTGGCTTTGGGCCTGCCTTAACCTTCCCCTAACAGTCAAATAATACTAAATGTAATCTGATTTTCCCAAGGGTTATTTTGAAAACCAAATGAGATTATGTATTTGAAAGTATCCATAAACTATAAAGTAATACACAAATGTTAGTGCTATTATTAGTAAGTTTTGTGAATTCAACATTCATTGACATTCAAGGAAGGCAAAGCTGAAAATTTGTTATTCATGACTGTCAGATCTCTCAGACAAAGTTGCTGTGTTCTGTTCTCCATTCAGTGGATCTAGGGACAGGTCCTGAATATTTCCATAAAGAAAGAAAGCATTTTACTCTACAAGTGAAAAGATAGCTATGTCTGGCATTATCTATTTTTTAATATTTGAAAATTTTCTCTTTTGTCTCAACAGGAATCTTCTGAGACTTCCTATGTTTGTCCCAGAACAGTATTTTCTTTTCCTGTAGGACTTTAAATAATTTTCAAAGATTAATGTATTTATGTCATCAGAAAGAGAGAGGAAGAGAGAAGGGGGAAGAGATATGAAAGTGTCCAGGGAACTGCTTGTATGTTCGGTACGTTTGATTGAACCTCGACCTTCCACATACAAGTCTTGTGTTCCTGACTTATCTCCTTAGCCACTAAGTTTTCTCTGACTCAACACCTAAAATTTACTAAAATAACTCATTTATATATTTTCAACAAAATTGATTAGAAACTCTGTGATCTTTTCTTTTTAAAAGATTTTTATAGTTAACAACCATTTTGATAAAGATCCTTAAGAAATTGACAATAACAGGGTCAGGCAGTGGCATACTGGGTTAAGTACACATACTGCCGTGGGCAAGAAACCAAGTTTGAGCCACCTGTGGAGGGCACTTCACAAGCGGTGAAGTAAATCTGCAGGTATCTATCTATCTTTCTCCCTCTCTATCTCCCCACCCCTTTCATTTTTTCTCTCTCTCCTATTAAGTATAATAGAAAGATAAAATTAAAAAAAAGAAAGAAAGGAAAGAAAGGAAAAAGTGGCCACCGGGAACAGTAGATTCATAATGCTGGAACCAAGCCCCAGGAATAATAATAATAATAATCTAAAATCGAAAAAAAAAAGAAATTGAGAATAGCAGACTGGGAGGTGGTGCAGTAAATGGGATTCTGACCTTCGAGCATAAACTCCTGAGTCTGATCCTCAAAGTTTATTTGCTAGAGTGATGCTCTGCTTCTCTTTTTCTCCATCTCATAAATAAATAAGTAAATAAATAAATCTTTTTTTCTTTTCCTTTTTTTCTTTTTAAAGAAATTGGGAATATGAGGAACATTCTTCAGCATAAGGTCATATGTGATAAATAGATTGGGATTCACTGGATTCCCAGTCTGAACTGGAGCCCAAACTATATTCAAGTTATCACTATCTGTACAAATTCTTTCATTACAGACTTTCCAACTTAACAATCTCCAGTAGCCAAACTGGAACTCAGTGAACAGATGGACCCAAATTCATTATAAATGATGAACATGGGATCAACTAAATGACATTTGCCTGGTTCTGCCATGTAGCAACGTGAGTCCCAGACAGCTGGATTAGTCGGTTCTTCAAGACTTTTGGACATTGGCAATTCTGCATTTTTAGAGAAATGCTGTGTAGCTAGAAAAAAGTATGTTAGTGGATTATTACAGAGCGAGAATTAACCACCATCCACTGCAAGGAAGCAAAGATGTTTATTAACGAATTCGAATCTGGGCCGAGATGGTGGCTAGCAGCAGTCCACCAAGCTCGACCCCGAACAAGGCTCAAACCACACAATTTGTAGGATTTCTGAATACATTCAGGAAGGGGGAACACAATCCAATAACAGGCTATAGAGAACACAAAAACCCAATCATTTCAAACTTAGCAAAAGCATGATCCACTCAAAGCAAAGCGCGGGCTAGTTTCAAACATTGCAAAGTCACACAACCAATAGAATCTAGCCAGGTAGGGTCACCACATCCCCCCGCCATCAGCTGCCCCTTCCTAGAAAATAATTTCCTAGTGCAAAGGCTCTGATAAGCTTTGCCTGTTTGCAGGGTCTCAGTAAACAACCGGTGGCTTACTGATTCTTGGTAAACAACTGGTGGCTTACTGATTAAGTCCTGTTCTTCAAAGGGGAAAGGGCAAGGAATTTTCCATCTCACACCACAAACAACTTATACTAAAAGCACTTAACAAATAACTGCATGAAAGAGAACTTTTAAAACTACTTCTAACATTCCTTAAAACTACTGCTTCTAACATGGATCACATTGTTTCTGGTACTTTCAAATATCATCTTTCTAACCTCAGACAATAGAGTTATGTGACAGTACTATGGAAACATAGTAAGGCTTTCTTCAATGGTTCTTAATATTCTGTGTCAAAAAGTCCTTTAAGATGTATTCATGGATGTGTCCTACCTCAGAAAAAGTTTTATATAAAGATACTTTGCATGAAATTTCAAAATGTCCACAGGCCCCTTGAAGGTTGTTCATAAACTATTAAAGATTATACAGACCCAGTTTAAAACTATTGCAAAAACTGGAATATGATGTCTCTTTTGTGGTTCACTTAAGTCTCAGATTTGTGATCTGAGACTTTGCATAAGTGATTTCACTGGAGCTTGTCATCTTATTTATTTTTAATATCAATGACTGCTTTTCAGTTGGATTTTTACAACTTAGTATTGACCTCAATATCTTCTACTTTTTAAAAATATTTATTTATTTATTCCCTTTTGTTGCCCTTGTTTTATTGTTGTAGTTATTATTATTGTTGTCATCATTGTTGGATAGGACAGAGAGAAATGGAGAGAGATGGGGGAAGACAGAGAGGGGACGAGAAAGACAGATACCTGCAGACTTGCATCACTGCTTGTGAAGCAACTCCCCTGCAGGTGGGGAGCCAGGGCTCGAACAGGGATTCTTACACTGGTCCTTGAGCTTTGCGCCATCTGCGCTTAACCCACTGCACTACAGCCTGACTCCCTATCTTCTACTTTTTATTATAGATTTAAATTAAATTATAAATTATTTATCTTTTAATAATTTATTTTATTTTATTGTCAGCATTTTTTGACAACTACCTAATTTTTTTTTTTTTGCCTCCAGGGTTATTGCTGGGGCTTGGTGTCCCTGCACCACAAATCCACTGCTCCTGGAGGCTATTTTTTCCCTTTTGTTGCCCTGATTGTTTTATTATTGTTCTAGTTATTTTTATCGTTATTGATATCATTGTTGGCTACCTAAAAGTTCTTAATAAATAAATTGTACATAGAACCTTTGTAGTGGGTGCAGTGCAGAACTACACACTATAATTTTACAATCTTGTAATCCACTATTAATCATAAATAAAAAACAAAAAATGAACAATGGTTAATTATAACGCGAATGCTACCCATTTATACATATAATTCTGGACCAACTGAAAAAGTAAGACTAGCTCATCATTAGAGAAATGCAAGTTAAAACCACACTGCGGTCCTACCTCGCACAAGTGACAGGTGGTCTATACTAACAAAACCAGAAATAAGAAGTGTTGGCGAGGAAGATGTGGAGAAAGAGAGACTTTGTTAAACTGAGGTGGGAATGCAAACTGGTGCAGACACTAGGGAAAGCAGGATAGAGAATCCTGAAACAAATAAAAATGGAAATACCTTAGATCCAGCAATAACACTTTCGGCATTTATCCAGGAAGACATGGAAACATTAAGTCGAAAGGGACCATGTGCACCCCCTAGGTGCTCAGCTGCTTTATTCACCAGGGACAAGGATCTGAAGCAATCTACTTCATAAAAAAATCATTTGTATTTATTTATTATTGATAGAGACAGAGTGAAATTAAGAGGGGTGGAGGAGATAGTGAAAGAAAGTAAAATTTAAAGAGAAAAAAGTAAAATTTTAAAAAAGAGGGAAAGAGACAGAGAGAAACCTGCAGCCCTGTTTTATCCCCTTGTAAAGCTTCAACTCTGCAACTGGGGACCAGGGGCATGAACCCGAGTTCTTGAACACTGTAATGTGTGTGCCTAACAAGGTGCACCACCACCTGGCTCTGGATTCAAAGCAATTTAGATGCCTATGACCAGATGGCTGGAAAAAGAAGTTACAGGACATATAATCAATGGAGTACGACCTGGCAATTTAAAAAGATGAGGTTGTATCCCTCAGGACAAGATGGATAGAACTGGAGGTGATATGCTTAGCTATGTAAGGAAGGAAGTTAAAGACAATTACCAGATGATTTCACTCATATGTAGAATATAAACAAATGAAACATATGGACTTGCTGAAAAAATTAAAAAATAAAATAAAATTAACTCCTTTCTCAGGCACTGGGAAAACTATGGTGATTATCGTTGGGGGTACAGTGGCATAGAAATCTGGTGGTGGGAGCAGTGTGTAATTATAACTTATTATCTTACAATCTTGTAAGTCACTGCTAAATCATTGATAATTTTTTTTTAAAGCAAGTGAGCGGGAGAGAGTTTGTTCCAGTATTCTCAGAACTTTCATTGTCATATTTTTTTCTTATTGGTTCTTTGTTTTTTAAAAAAATGTTTATTTTACTAGAGAGAGAAAGGGGGAGGGTGGGGAGAGAGAGTGAAAGAGAGAGAGAGAGACAGGCAGAGAGAGAGAGAGAAAGAGAGAGAATCAGCACATCACTGGCATGTGTGACACTGGAGCTCAACTCAGGGCCTCCCTGATTGAGAGTCCATTGTTTATCCACCGCTTCAGCTACTGGGTGGTCTCATCAGTTTTTCCTCTACCTTCCCTCCTGACTGTGTTCATGCTGTTGTGTTGTTCTGAACTCTTCTCAGCTGCATCTTATTTACAGTAACTTCCTATTGGTAGTGGAAATCTGTGGCGAAACTGCCTACAGCTGACTCTTTTGAGTATTGGCTGATGCCTTTTGATTTTTCCTCAGCAAAATTTCAGAAGCCTTTACTGACTATATGGTTCACTGAACATTTGACTATACTCTGATCTTTAACGTTCTTAAATGTTGCCCATGGCTGTGCCACGGGGCTTCATTAAAGGTGAATGTTTTGCCTTTGTTTATAAGCCACACAGTATTTCATAAGGGTTATGAAAAGGTTAGAGGAGGTCTTACTAGAAATACATTAGGTTTAATTGTATTGTTCCTGATCTCAAAGTTCACTCAAATGATACTTTGAAATTAAATTCTTGGTGCCAGGTGGTTGTGCACCAAGTAGAATTCTCCATGCACAAAGACCAAGGTTTAAGGCCCTGGTTCTCACCTTCAGAATGAAAAAAAAAAAAAAAAGTTCCCCAATTCCACAATAGATGGACAGGCTGGTCCACTGTTCCTGCATTTCAGTAAACCTAGGGGACTAGAAATGTAGCCAGTCGGGTTGAATCTTTTCCTTTTGCAAAATGTACACAACCAAATTGTATGTTTCATTTTGCATTCACTTGTACCTTGGCAGCCCGGACTGGGCATGGAATGTAACCAATTCACCTCATCCTTCATCTTACATGTACTTTGATAACTCATAATGTGACCAATCTGTTTGCACATTACCCTTGTACCTGAACACACCTGATTGGTGCACCTTGTAACCACCTTGTAACCATCAAAATGTACCTTTCCCAAAACCACCCTGTAACCAATCAACCCATGCGGCACCCAGCTTGTAGGGCATATAAGTGGCTTTCCAAATCAGGTGGACAGTATAGTGTAGCAGGAGTCCACTAGATTCTGCGAGTATCATAAAGTATCTCCCTGCCCTCCACGCAGTCTTGGCCTCAGACTCGTCCTTTGGATCTGCTGTACCCTGGAGCTGAAACACCTTGGAGCTGTAACACTCCCTATTCCAGGAATATTTCCGTAACAAGGAGCGAAGCTTTACAAATAATGGTGCCGTGATGCAGGACCCTCTCCTCTCTGTCTCTCTCTCCTTTTCTATCTTTCTGCCTCACTCTCTATCAAAAGCTAAATAATAATAATAATAACAATAACAATAATAATAATGGCAGCCAGGAGTGGTGGAGTTGTCATACAGGCACCAAGTTTCACCTGGGGAACATGGAGATCTAGTCAAATGAAGCTTTCAGCTTTCTGAAAACTATGAGAACTAACACTGCCACTGATTTGACTCAGGTGATTATTAAGAGGCCACAGATCATTGGGAAATAGGAGACTAAGTACAGAATATCTTCTTTACTCCAGAGCAGTATATTGGGAGTTTATGGTTTCTTAAATTTCTCCATCCACCCTATATTTTTATTAAAACTGTGTTATTGGAAAACAAGTTACCAGACCTCAGAGGTAGCCTGTTCTTTGCTGCAAAACATAGCCTTCAAGTAAATGCTAATATGACTTCTAAAGGTTAATGTTGCCTGCGTTAGATTTTTTCTAGACAACAGTTTAAAAGGTTTGACATTTGCTGAGTAGCCTCTGAGAAAGTGCTTCTGATTAAAAGTGCCTTTTTTCCTTCCCAGAATATGGCACTTGCAGATGCTCAACTCATTCAATAAATATTAATTGAGTGTCTACTAGGTACTAGCCATGCTGTTGAGGAGAGGGGAAGGGCATGAGGCTCCTGACTTTGAGGCAGATCTAAAAATTAAGCAAAAGCAAATCCCCCCACCACCTATTTTGTAGAAAAGCATAAGAATAGATACCCTAAGAGTCATTGTCATGCCTATTAATGGAACCCTTGAAAGTCTTTTCAAGGATATGACAAAGCATTTGTAATTTTTAAAAATTTTTTATTTATAAAATAGAAATATTGAAAACAACAAGGACAACAAAAAGGGAATAAATACATACATATAAATAAATAAATAAATATTTTTTAAAAATAGAAATATTGACAAGACCATAATATAATAAGGGTATAATTCCACACAATTACCATGGCCAGAACTCTGGATCCCATCCCCTCCCTTGAAAGCTTTCCTATTCTTTATCCCTCTGGGAATATGAACCCAGGAACATTATGGGTTGCAGAAGGTAGAAGGTCTGGCTTCTGTAATTGCTTCTCTGCTGGACACGGGTGTTGGCAGGTTGATCCATACTCCCATCCTCTCTCTCTCTTTCCCTAGTGGGGCAGGTATCTGGGGAGGTGGGGCTCCAGGACACATTCGTGGGGTCCTATACCCAGGGAGGTCAGATTGGCATCATGGTAGCATCTGGAATCTGGTGGCTGAAAAATAGTTAAGATAAAAAGTAGAACAAATTGTTGACTAATCATGAACCTAAAGACAAGAATACTGCAGATGAATATTTGGGGTCTCCATTTTGGAGAAAGCTAGTAGTTCTTTTATTCCAAAAGGCCCATGACTTTACTAGTTTTTGCCTGAGGTAGATAGCATACCAGAGCACTGTTCAGCTCTGACTTTTGGTGGTGTGGGGACTTGAACCTGGGACTTTAGACCTCAGGCATGACAGTCTGTTTGCATAACTATTATGCTATCTATTTCCACCCAATTGTGTATTTCTTAATTGTCAAATTTAACTGACTAAGCTGTCATTCAATGACCAATTTCAACCTTAATTGAAAGTTGGTGTATTATCAATTAAGCATTCTAACTAGACTGGGTATGGAACTTTTGTTAAAGCCATGCTTAATAGGTTGAGCTGTGGTTCACCTGTTAGAGTATCTGTGTTACTATGCTCTAGGAAGGACCCAGATTCAAGCCCCTGCTCCCCACCTGCAAGGTGAAAGCTCCACGAGTGAAGTAGGTTTACAAGTCTTTAGTCCCCTCCTTCTCTCTCTCTTTTTAAAAATATTATCCTTATTTATTTGATAGATACAGATAGAAATTGAGAGGAGGAGACAGAGAGAGAGAGAGAGAGAGAGAGAGAAAGAGAGAGAGAGAGACTTGCAGCACTGCTTCACCACTTGCAAAGCTTCCCTCCCCCCCATAGGTAGAGACCCAGGGCTCGAACCGGAGTCATTGTGCACTGTAATGTATGCGCTTAACCAGGTGTGCCACCAACCGGCCTCTCTCCTTTTCTATCTCCCCTTCCCCTCTCAACTTATCTCTGTCTTTACTCAACAAATAAATACAATCTTTTTTAAAAAATGCTTTACTCACTCACTTGCTAGACTCAATGTAAATAATGCACTTCCAAAATTGCAACCCAGAGCAAATGTATCTGGCAATAGTTTTAAAGATAAACTACAGGGGTCGGGTGGTAGTGCAGTGGGTTAAGTGCACATGGCACAAAGCATAAGGATCCTGGTTTGAGGCTGAATCCCCACCTGCAGGGAGGTCACTTCACAAGCGGTGAAGCAGGTCTGCGGGTGTCTATCTTTCTCTCCTTCTCTCTGTCTTCCCCTCCTCTCCTGATTTCTCTCTGTCAACAACAGCAGCTATGACAACAATAATAATAACCACAACAACAATAAGACAACAAAGGCAACAACAAAAGGGGAAAAGAAAAGAAAAGCTACATAGGTGTATGAGTGCTAAAGTTTTATAGAACTCGAGAAAGATCAGTCTCCTGAAGTCTGTGGGAAGGTGTGGAAGATCAGGAAGTCATAATCTTTGAGTCAGGGAGTAAGTTCAGTAGCTGAGGGTGCAGGAGACCTCAGAGGTCCAGTACAGCTGCTATACCACCATGAACTAATGCTGACCAGTACTCTGCCCCCCACTCCTTATTAAAGAAAAAATAACACTTCAGGAGAAAAAAAACACAGTCATTGCCTCTGAATTTTTTAAAAACGGGGTGAATCATTCAAACTGCACTAAATGGGTTAGCAAGGGAGAAATATTTAATTTTTATAGTACACACATACAGAAGGAGCATAGTTAAATGTAGGTTCCTGGAATTAGTAGGGAAGTGAGGGGTGATTTTATAGTTAGAACTCTGCCTTCATCAGAGTTCTGGAAATGACCAGCACAGGGGGGGAAGGCAATTTACTAACCATTTCCTTTTAAAAGAAAATCAATGTTAAAGTGAATCTTATTGAGATAAAGGGGGAGACAGACTTATTCCAGAAAATCTTGGATCTACATTTTCAGTTTAAAGTAATGTATAAACAGAGAGGTGTTTCCTAAGAATTCGGACCCAGATGTTTAGAGAGCCATCACTAGCTAAATTTCACAAAGGCTGAGTAATGTTCTTCAGTTGAATAGCTTTTTTTATTTTTTAAAATATATTTATTTATTTATTATTGGGTAGAGACTGAGAGAAATTTTGAGAGGGGAGAAGGAGATAGGGAAAGAGAAAGACAGACAGACACCTGCAGCAGGCTTCACCACCCAAGAAGTTTCCCTTTGCAGGTGTGGAACAGGGACTTGAACCTGGGTCTTTGAGCACTGTAATGAGAGCCCTTAACCAGGTGTGCTACTGCCTGGCCTCAATTGAATAGCTTCCCAAATACCCTTTAGAAGAGTAGAATTTGGAGAAAAAGAAGTTTTCAGACTCTGAAGAGAATTTAAATATTTGTGAAGGTTAATACTAAACTGCCTTCATCTTGTACCTTTTATCAAATATAATAAATGTGTAAATAGAAAATAAGATAAATAAAATTTTAATTATCTGTAATCCCAAGAATAAAATAATGCAACTGACATTGAAAACATTAACTTAATATGATATGTGCTACTAGTTTAGTAAAAAAATAATAATAATAACAGAAATATTTGGAAGTCATAGGTTTGGTCATATTTTGTATTTATTTGAATAGGGTTTTAACCTCAGTAAATTTCATGTAGATGATGCCAGCAATAATTTTAAGAATTTGCTTGCCAGTTGACATGAATCAGATCCCATACTCAATCACGTTTGCCAATAAGAAGCCATGAGTATCAATATGTTGAGATAATACACAAGTAGGCACCAAAGGCCTATTGTTGGTGAGGAAAACAAAACCTTTAATGTGTATTTCTTACTCTGTTTACTGCATAGGGGCCTGCATCAATATGATCATACGCGCATACATGGACTTCTTTAAGTTGTCTTTTCTTAATTGTCTTTATGTATTGGATAAAGACAGCTAGAAATCAAAAGGGAATAGGGAGACAGAGAGGGAGGGAGGCAGAGAGACTCTAGCAGCCCTGCTTCACCACTTGTGAAGCTTCTGCCACTGCAGGTGGGATCCGGGGACTCAAACCCGCATCCTTGAGCATTGTACCATGTGCGCTCAACCAAGTGTCCCCATACATGTACTTTTTAAAAAGGGTTATTTAAGGGCTGAGGAGATAGCGTAGCAGTTTATGCAATGAACTTTCATACCTAAGTGTTATGTAAAAAAAATTATATTATTGGTGGCGGTAGCGCAGCAGGTTAAGCGCACATGGCACAAAGCTCAAGAACTGGCTTGAGGATCCTAGTTGGAGCCCCCCGGCTCCCCACCTTGGGTGGGTGGGGTGCTTCACAAGCAGTGGAGCAGGTCTGCAGTTGTCTTTCTCTTCCCCTCTTTGTCTTCCCCTCCTCTCCTGATTTCTCTCTGTTCTATCCAGTAACAATGACAGCAATAACAACAACAACAGAAACAACAAAAAAGCAATGATGAACAACAAGGGCAACAAAATGGCCTTCAGAAGCAGCTGATTCGTAGTGCAGGCATGGAGCTCCAGTGATAACCCTGAAGAAAAAAAAATTAGATATATTATCCACCCACTCTCCACTCTTCAGTTTCCTCCTCCCTTCTCACCTTATGAGAGAAATCTGTGTAGGTGATGCTTCCCTTCCCTCCCCTTAAAAGAGCTTGAAAGTTTCAACACCAATATGGGAGTCTGATCATGGGTTTCTTCAAAACATGGACAGTATGTTTTTGATGTTGCTTTTAAAAGTTCGCTTTATCATTATGCACCTGTTAAAGTATTTGTGTTAAAAGTGTCCCTCGTTTCCTGTGGGATCGACCCTGGGACCTCTGGTTTTCCAGCCAAAAATTCCACCACCCTCTCTCTGCTAAAGACCCACTCTTCTTTTTCCCCTAATGTTCTCTCATAGATGAGAGAAAACTGTGAAGGCAATGCTTTTCTTAACTACACGTAATCAGCATTTACAAGGAAGCCAGGCCTAAGACCCTGTCAAGAAAATAGGTCAGTAACTCTTGAACTCTGAACACACTCGCTTCTTTATCTTACACAACAAAGTAAAGACATTTTGGAAGAATGGCCACAGTAGCTTAGTTGTGTCTGGATTTTATTTATTTATTTTCCCTTTTGTTGCCCTTTTTTTTTTTTTTCCTCCAGGGTTATTGCTGGGCTCGGTGCCTGCACCATGAATCCACCGCTCCTGGAGGCCATTTTTCCCCCTTTTTGTTGCCCTAGTTGTTGCAGCCTCTTTGCGGTTATTATTTCCATTGTTGACGTTGCTTTGTTGTTGGATAGGACAGAGAGAAATGGAGAGAGGAGGGGAAGACAGAGAAAGAGGGGAGAGAAAGATAGACACCTGCAGACCTGCTTCACCGCCCATGAAGCGACTCCCCTGCAGGTGGGGAGCCGGGGGCTCGAACCGGGATCCTTACGCAGGTCCTTAACCCACGTGCACTTAACCCACTGCACCACCTCCCGACTCCCTGCCCTTGTTTTTTTAATTGTTGTTATAGTTATTATTATTGTTGTTATTGATGTTATCATTGTTGATAGAGAGAGAAATGGAGAGAGGAGGGGAGACAGAGACGGGAGAGAAAGATAGACACTTGCAGACCTGCTTCACTACCTGTGAAGCGACTCCCCTGCAGATGGGGAGCCTGGGGCTGGAACCCGGGTCCTTACACTGGTTCCTTGCACCACGTGCGCATAACCCGCCATGCTACTGTCCGACTCCCTGTGTCTGGGTTTTGACTAGGAAAATAGGCCTTCAAATTGACTCTCCACTCAGTAGACTATGGAAAATTGTTGAAAGTGTTAACCATTATGTGGGAAGTCTTACATTTGATCTTGTTGAAAAGTATACACTGTATGGGTTCATTTTGTTTTTTAAAAGTTCATCTTATAGTTTATTCAGATTGTTCAAACATTTACAGGTTTTTAACATGCCTCTCCTCTCCTGGTGTTCAATCTGGTTGGCTGGCCAAAGGCTCTACCATTAGACTATTTCCCTGTGTCTCTGAGGTCCTATCCTAGTGATTCATACTTGCATCAGCTCCTCTTCTTTAAGCGATTCCATGTTTATCACACAAGATCTTTATGTTCTCCTTGTCCATCGTCATGGTGATTTAGATTCTCTCAATCTGGGTTTTGCCTCAATTACAGTCAGAATCCCAGAAGTTGGATCAGCAACATTTGCATTGATCATCTCCTTTGACGCAAGGCTGCATGGATGTGCAACAGTTGTGGGATAAGCAACAACAGGTCCAATTATGCGTCCAGCACTTGCTACAGAAACTCCTCTCTGAAAGCATGAAGATAGTGGGCAGTCTCTCAAAGGTGGGTTAGTCTACCACAAGACTTTCATTACACTGCTTCTTTCAGGAAGAGAGAATGGATTCCATGATTCTATAAGCCTGGGCAATAAGTGAGAGGTATTGAATAGCTACAGTTGACAAGTTAAGACATATTCAAGGGAGACTATCCAAATTCATTAAGTCCTCATTATCAATTACAACTGCATATAAGGCTAAAGTGATTGTGAAGTGTTTAATGTAAAGGAGAAGGCAGGTTGACTTTATGGAAACTCTTCATGAAGTGTCTTTTTTTTTTTTTTTTGCCTCCAGGGTTATTACTGGGGCTCAGTGCCTGCACTACAAATCCACTGCTCCTGGATGCCATTTTTTCCATTTTACTGTTATTATCATTATCATCATTATTATTATTAGACAGGACAGAGAAATTGAGAGATGAGGGGTAGATAGAGAGAGGGAGAGAAAGATAGACAGACACCTTGCAGACCTGCCTCATCGCTAGTGAAGCAAACCCCCCTCCTCGCAGGTGATGGGGGGAGGGGTAAAGGAGTGAGGGGGTGGAGGAGTGAGGGAGTGAGGGGGTAAGGGGTGGGGGTAAGAAAGTAGTGGTATGAAAGAGGGGCATCTCCAACCGTCCTTGTGCAATGAAGAGTTTTTATTATTTGTTCTTTTCCTTTTATTGTTGTTGTTGCTGCCACTAGGACTTTACTCTTATGGGCTGACTTTATCAGATAGAGAGAGAATTAGAAAGAGGCAGAGAGAGAAAAAAATAATCATAGAGGGGCCAGGTGGTGGTGCACCTGCTTGATCACATATATTACAGTGCAAAAGGATTCAGGTTTAAGCCCACAGTCTCCACCTGCAGGAGAAAATCTTCACAAGTGGTGAAGCAGTACTGCAGGTATCTTTCTATCTATCTCCCCCTGATTTCTGGCTGTCTCTATCAAATAAATAAAGATAATATAAAAATTCAAAAAAATAGTAAAAAAAAATTCATAGAATGGAAGCTTCCTCCAATGTAGTGGGGGCTGGGTTTGAACCTAGGTCACGCACATGGCAAAGCAGTGCAATATCCCAGTGAGTAATTTGTTGGAGCCCTGCATTTATTAATTTCTTATGTGAAGAAATTAAAACAAAAATATTTTCAGGGTAGGAATAAATGCAGAATCTAGTAAAACGAGAAGATCATGTAGGAAAAACTAAACTTTAATTTGCAAATTAAGTTGGAGGACAGAGGAGATTGATAGCTTAATGATTATGCAAAAATATTTTTATGCCTGAGGCCCCCAAGTCCCAGGTTCAATTCCCTGCATCACCATAAGCCAGAGATGAGCAGTGCACTGGTAAAAGAAAGAAAGGAAGAAAGAAAGAAAGAAAGAAAGAAAGAGTAGAAAAAAATTAAAAAGAAAAAAATATATATATTTAAATTGGAAAAAAGCAGATGAGAGGCTACAAAGGAAATTTAACTTTATGAGTATTATTAATTCCCTAGTGAATGAGAACCCATTTTACAGCATATATCCAAATTTATGATCCAGGGTTCTGCCACCATAATTTGATGCCTGTCACTTACATCATGAATTGGAAAGCTCCAGAGAGACAAAGTCAGGTCACAGATGATGTTTCCATTGTCCATACAAACTGTTAGAAAGGAACACACAATGGTGACCATGGTCTGGCATCTTGCATAGTCTGTTTTTATACATGTATAATTGTCACAGTAATATGTAATTTTTAAAGCTTCCCTGGGAAATTCTAAATCATTTGGTAATTTTTACATACTGCTAAGTTTCTAGGAACATACTCATTTTGATATACATAAACTATAATTGCTCTGTAATTGAGTTTATTGAGGAATTTAATTCAAAACAAGACTAACTATAATTGAAAATCATATAAAGACAACATTGTTGCTTATATCATTTCCCTGGCCAATCCTTCTGTGATGATACTTCTTTGTTACTCGTTAGCTGCAAAATGTGAACAATCATGTGTATGCCCTGTAGAGCTTTTTTTGTCCTTACTGTGCACCAAGATCTATTGGTTTTTGTTTTTATGAAGGCACATGTGCATGAGAGAGAGAGAGAGAGAGAGAGAGACTAATGCAGTACTAGGTGCCGGGCTAGCTTCACAGGTAGGAGACAGACGACCAGGGACTCATGGCTGAGCTGGGAACGCAGTTCAATCTTTATTGACGAGCGGGGATGCAGTTCAACAATCTAATCTCTTCTCATCTAATCTTTCTTCATTCGAAAGCCCTGTCTTTTATGTCTCCTGAGGCGGAAGTGTCAGGAAGAGGAAGTACGTAGGATAGGGGGTGGGGAGAAGGAAAATAGGGAGCGAACCAGTGGGGATTAAACCAATGAAAACAATGATGATGTCAATAGACCACAGCCTCAAGCAATGCAACAGAAGGGGTCTTAGAAGCAGAATGTAGAAGCAGACCAACAACTAGAGATTAAATTTGGGGCCCTATTAGATATGAAATGTTTCAACTGGGACCAAGATACAAAACGAGTTTATGGGCAAAGTCCTAGGGTAATAAATACGCTAGCCAATTCTATTGTGCTAGACTGTGTTTGTGACAGAAAGTAAGAAAAAGAGAATGTGAACATGTATTATTAGTAGTCATCCTCCTCGCTGTTCAGCATTCTAAGAAAAATCTACATAATAATAAAGAAATTATTTTAAAATATTCCTATTTCCAAAAGGACACTATGTGATGCAGAGCCTTACCAAGGCAGAATCATTGAACACAGCAGGGAAAATGTGCACATTTTAATTTCCTGTTGACCAGAATGGTTTTTTTTTTCTTTTTTATTGGGAGAATTAGTGCCTTACAGTCGACAGTAAAATAAAGTAGTTTGTACATGTGTAGTATTTCTCAATTTTCCACATAACACTCTAAAGCAAAAATGGTTTGTTGCATTCTTCTAATATAATTAAGTACACAATTGAAGTGGTATCTTCCAAAAGCATGATTTTATAGGAATGTCAAACAAGTGGTTTCTATGTCTTATTCTAATGTTTTGTCCTGTAGCCATAGTAAGAATATGTGTCCTGGGAAGCTGGGCAATGGAAAGGGTGCCAGACTTGAATGCACAAGGTCCCAAGTTTTAGCCCAGGTAATACATACACCAGAGTGATCCTGGTGGGGCTTAGGGAGATAGCATAATGTTTATGATAAAAGGCATTCATCCCTGAGGCTTCAAAGTACATGTTCAGTTCTTAGCAGCAGAGCTGAACAATGATCCAGATGAAAAAAGAGAGAAAAGAGAGAGAGAAAGACCAACACTTAAGAGTGTTGCTCTGGTGTCCACTACTAATAAATAAATAAGTCTTTTAAAATTGTAAAAATAGAATGAGAAGATTTTAAATTATATGGAATTTGACCACATTGCCATCCTTAATTAATTTTTGAAAAGCACTGGATAGACTTAAGTTTGATTTATAATTTTTATCATCTTAATTCATTGTATAAACACGATTAGAAAATTCAAATTAACTTATGGACACTTTCAAAAATGAATGAATACATCCATCTAATAGAAACTTTGCAAAAATACTAATTGGTAGAGATAACTTCATTTCCTAGCAACAAGTCTCATACAAGTGCTATATTTTTCTGACTGTGAATATGCATTGTATCTTAAGCTTATGATTGCATTTCAAATTGTCATTATTTATAGTTATTTTTCCTGAAGATAAAAACAACAAAATTAAACTCCAACTTAACAAACTGATAGATTTTGCCAATTTAAACTACCATGCAGAGACAGAATGAAAATAGAGAATCTTTTGTTTGTTTGTTGACAGTTTCCAAGCCATACTTATATAATGGGTAAGCAATTATTTTTTCTGCCAAAAATTTTTAATATTTATTTTATTTATTTATTCCCTTTTGTTGCCCTTGTTGTTTTATTGTTGTAGTTATTATTGTTGTCGTTGTTGGATAGGACAGAGAGAAATGGAGAGAGGAGGGGAAGACAGAGAGGAAGAGAGAAAGATAGACATCTGCAGACCTGCTTCACCGCCTGTGAAGCGACTCCCCGCAGGTGGGGAGCCGGGGTTGGAACCGGGATCCTTATGCCGGTCCTTGTGCTTTGCGCCACCTGCGCTTAACCCGCTGCTCTACAGCCCGACTCCCCAAAATTTTTTTTGTAGCTAAATTTTGCAAAGAACAATTGACCTGCTAAAGAATATGCATTATTCCTAAATATACTATTATTACTTACGGACAGCACAACAAGATTTTCAAGGGTGAAATCAAAATAGATTTTAATAGTTATATATCATTTATATAAAAATTAGGGTCTGGAGATGTAGCTCAGTGGTAGAACAGACACATGTGTGGGGCATTGCATTTGGTTCCTTGCACCAGACTAACAACAACAAAATAGTTACCTAAATTCAGAATATTCTTGGCTAGTCAACGGTTATGTCTTTCTTCTGAATTTTCACAATTAAGTTCCTGGATTTCCATAAAATGGCACAGGCAAGCTAAGTAGAAAATACATTAAAATTACAATTTAAAGTTTTACATAAAAATTATAATTACAGTTTTAAATAAACTGCCCATTTATAAGATCAGTCCCTACTCAAATAGAAATGATTTTTCTATCAATATCATTTTATTAAGGAAATGTTGATTTATAAGATTATTTTTGCTACAGAGAACACAGAAGTCTTCTTCTGCCTAACACTAGCCTCTGTCCTTACCATTAGATAAAGCCTAAGTTTTTGTAGGATAGTTTGTAAATATAATGTAATCAAAAGAAAGTGGAGATGTAAAAGGAACTATGCCCCAAGGGCACAGAGTCCTAGAAGGCCAGTAAGACTAGAAATTGATCAACTGAATTGGACAAAAGATAATAACTCTAAATTTGACTAAATTTGTGGTAGGGCACCAAAGTAAAAACCCTGGGTTGAGGGTGGATGTTTGGCTTCACGGGGCAGGGTTGGGGGTGGGGTGGGGGGATATGGAATGAGACACAGTCTTCTGGTGGTGGGAATGGTGATTATGTACACTTCTATTAATTTTTAGTCATATAAATCACTATTTAATTAATATGATATAAAAGGGGAAAAAAAGATAATAACTCCTTGGTGTTCTGGGATGGCAAAGTGTGTGCACACCAGATGTCATGAGCTCCTATGGTCCTAAATTCAATCCCTAGCACTAGATATGCCAGAGAGATGTTCTGGTCCCTTTTCTCTTTCTGTCTCTCATAAATATATATATATTATTTTTACCAGAGCACTACTCAGCTTTGCCTTATGGTGGTGTGGGGGATTGAACCTGGGACTTTGGAGCCTCAGGCATGAGAGTCCCTTTGCATAACTTTTATACTATCTACCCCTACCCCATAAATACATCTTTAAAGAGAGATAATCACTCTTGTGTTGTCTGTTGCAAAAGTTAGGAAAATCTACAGGGTTTAGAAGGTCAAATTACTTGACCCTGACCTTAAGACTAACACCCACCCTTGCTCCTACTTGTTTTTTGCCTTTAGGAAAAACAACAGTGTTTAAAGCCTATTAAGCAAAACCTGTTTTGCTCCAGAGGCCAGATGACTTAATGACCTCAAGGTTCAGTCTTGTTCATCCTAAAACCCACCTCCTTTTTAATAGACAAGATGGAAGTTTATTGTCCCTCCTTCTAGACATTTAAGTACCATCTAAAACAAATAATTTGGTCTATCTTTCCCCCTCTCTGTCTTCCTCTCCTCTCTCCATTTCTCTCTGTCCTATCTAACAACGATGACAACAGTAGTAACTACAACAATAAGAAGAAACGAGAACAAAAAGGAATAAATATTTTTAAAAATAAATAAAACAAATAATTGCAGAGGTCATTTGAACATTGCTTCTGCCTCCAAAGTGACCCAGACTGCAGTAAATGAAATCTCTCCTTTCTTGCCAAAACTGTTAAAGACAGTGTCTGGCTTTCTGTGGCAGCAGGCACCTTGCTCACATTGACAGATAGTACACAAAGTACCTTGTTTCCCAAAGTCACTAAAGACAGTGACTGAGAGCTACAATGTCAGACAAATGAGAATTAAATGTTTTTTAATATATATAAATTTATTTTCCCTTTTGTTGCCCTTTTTTATTGTTGTTGTAGTTATTATTGTTGTTATTGATGTCATCGTTGTCAGAGAGGACAGAGAGACAAGGGGAAGACAGAGAGGGGGAGAGAAAGATAGACACCTGCAGACCTGCTTCACTGTCTGTGAAGTGACTCCCCTGCAGGTGGGGAGCCAGGGGCTCAAACTGGGATCCTTACTCCAGTCCTTGCCCTTTGCACCACGTGCACTTAACCTGCTGAGCTACCGCCCGACTCCCGAGAATTAAAGGTTTTAAGTGCTGGAGAAGACAGAAGTAACAAGTATAAGGTAAATGCTTCAAAAGAGAAGAAATTCTGGCCTGAAGATGTCTTAGGTTAGACCTCATTCTGTAGGTAAACATCTAATTGCAGAGCCAGGGAGAAGTCATAATGGTTATGTCAACAACTTTCATGCCTGAGTCTCCGAGATCCTAGGTTCAATTCCCCAAAAGCCAAAGCTGAACAGTGCTCAGGTTAAAAAATATATATTTTTTATTTGATAAGACAGAAAGAAATTAAGAGGAAAGAGAGAGAGATGAGAGATGCCCCTGCAGCCCTGCTCGACCGCTTGTGAAACTTCTCCCCTAAATATGGGGACAAGGAATTTGAACCCAAGTCTATATTCATGGTAATATGAATTGGTCCCCAACAAAGTAATTTTTTTTTCTTTTACCTCCAGGGTTATTGCTGGGTCTCGGTGCCTGCACTATGAATCCACTGCTCCTGGAGACTATTTTTTCCCCCTTTTGTTGCCTTTGTTGTTTATCGTTGTTATAATAATTATTGTTGTTATTGCTGTCATTGTTGTTGGATAGGACAGAGAGAAATCAAGAGAGGAGAGGAAGACAGAGGAGGGAGAGAAAGATAACTGAAGACCTGTTACACCACTTGTGATTGGGGAGCCGTGGTCTCGAACCAGGATTCTTACGCCAGTCCTTGTGCTTTGCGCCATGTGTGCTTAACCCACGGCGCTACCACCCCCACCCCCATTACATATATTTTTTAAAAGAAATATCAAGTGGTCCAGGAGGTGGCACTAGACTCTCAAGCAGATTGATGTCTGGTTCTTTCTCTCTCTCCTATCTTTCTAATAAATAAATAAAAATCTTTTAAAAATATATCAAAAAGTACTATAACTGAACAGACATGCTCATTAAGATTCAATCAAAACCATACATACACAGAAATGATTTAAAAATATTAGTACTTACCCTCTTGGAACAGTCCAAAGAACCATCGGAAACTAGTACTTCATCTTTGAGTCCTTCACTCCTAGTTCGAGTATGGAAACATAACAGAAGTGAACATCACACATACCTTTTTAGGTCAAGCTAGAATTATTTAAATAGCTTTGTTATTATTTCATATTTCATAAATATATATCTTACAATTCACTTATTTCTAAGGTAATTTAAATATCTATTTTTCTCTACTTTAGATAATTTTTAATTGCTAGAATTTTTTATTATGTTTATTTATTGGTTAGAGACAGCCAGAAATTGAGAGGGAATCGATAGAGAAGAAGAGAGATTGAGAGACACCTGCCAACCTACTCCCTACAGGTGGAGATAGGGGCTTACACCTGGGTCCTTCAACACTGTATTGCGTGCACTTAGTCAGGTGCACCACTACCCAGCTCCAATTGCTAGAGTTTTTTTTTTTTTAATTGTTTCACATATGTGTATCTACTTCTACATATACTTTACTGAAATCCGTTCTAAAACAGGTTTTGAGTACAGCAGGGATATGAGAAACTTCTTTGGAATCATCTGCTTTTTTCTTTTTTTCCCCCCCTATTCCTCTACCTTACTCTCCTTCATTACTTCTCTTCCCTTCCCCCCCTTCCTCTCACACTCCATTTCTTCCTCTTATTTTTGCTTTGCACAACAATCTAACATATTGAACTCGTGAGACCAGGGTAAAACTTTTTCTCACAGTGGTCACTTGTCTTGGGTTTTTCTGACCCACAGTGCTGCTTACAGTTCACCTTATTTGATCACTTTAAGGGCAGTCTCAGTAGTGATACAGCTTCAAATATAAACTATGAAGAGATGATTCCTGATGAAAGCATGTTTTACATAGGAATTTCTAAATTTTTTTTATTATCTTTATTTTTTGGATAGAGACAGCCAGAAATCGAGAGGGTAAGGGAGATAGGGAGAGACAGAGACACCTGAAGCCCTGCTTCACCACTTGCAAGTCTCTCCCTCAACAGGTGGGGGCTGAGGGCTTGAACCCAAGTCCTTGGGCATTGTGACATGTATGCTCAACCAGGTGCACCACCACCCGGTCTCTTACACAGGATTTTTTTTTTTTCCCTCCAGAGTTATTTCTGAGGCTCAGTGCCTGCACTACGAATCCACTGCTCCTAGAGGCTATTTTTCCCATTTTGTTGCCCTTGTTGTTGTGCTTGTTGTAATTGTCATAACTGTTGTTGTCGTTGGATAGGACAGAGAGAAATGGAGAGAGGAGGAGAAGACAGAGAGGAGGAGAGAAAGATAGACACCTGCAACCCTGCTTCACTGCTTGCGAAGCGACCTCCTACAGGTGGGGAGCCAGGGGCTTGAACCAGGGTCCTTAGCCGGTCCTTGTGCTTTGTGCCATGTGCGCTTAACCCGCTGCGCTACTGCCCGACTCCCCCTTACACAGGATTTTATTGTATTTTGCTGAAGTAGTTGTTAGGTGTGATGTAGCTCATTAACTCTGATTATAAATCATTTCATTACATTCTCATTTCATTTATGCATAATATGAGTAGTATATTGTTGAAAGCAGCTGTTATCACCTGTACGGTTATTCTGTAAAGCAGTAAAAAGGTTTATTGCTTTAAATATATATTCAGGGGGTCTCAGAGATGGCACACCTGCTAGAGTCCATGCCTGGCCATGAGTGAGAATTTGGATTTGAATTCTTAGAAGCACATGGGAGCACAGGGCACGCTTTATCCGCAGTGAAGTAGTGCCATGGTGCCTCTATCTCTCGGTGCCTCTCTCCCTTTCTGTTTCTATCTCTGGTTGAAAGAAAAAAGACAAAAGAAGAGTTTCAGGGAGCAGTAGAACCATGAAAGTGGAGAAACCCTGCAAATCCCTGGCAACAACAAAAACTGATTCACAAAAGTTGTTCTTGCTGTTCTTCAGTGAGCTTAAAATATTGATTTTCACAAACATGAATGTTTCAAACTTTTATTGTGTTAAAAAAACATGCTAAGCCTTGTAAAATAATGTGTTCTATATATTACTCTAAATTCCTCTAGGCATTTTAATAAGTAAACCATTTGTACTAGGTAGTACATGACAAAGAGAGTATTTAAAAGCAGTCTAAGTATGTGTTATACTTCACTTCCAAAAAGCATGGTGCCATTTCCCACCTTGAGTTTTCCCTTTAAGAAATGCATTGTGTGAATTTCATATTGCTCTCTTAACAAGGCTGTGTTTTGTTTTGTTTCTGACAGGCTATGGAGGTCTTGATTCATGTTTGCATAGAACTAAACTATCACAGTATATCATACCATTACTGAAACCATTTTACCAGTTTTCTGTCACATTACAAATTGATTTTAAATTACACATGCCTTATAAAGGCAAAAACTGCATTGTTTGTACTTAAACACTGCTTACAGTAGATTTAGTGATCTGTTTATTTTCCATACTTGTATGGATCAAGTTGTTTGTACTTCAAATGTTCAATTTTCTGCAAGAATTTAGTGCTGAAAATCTCTTCCCTTTATTTCCTAGAACCTATAACCCTTTAATCTTATAAATGTAAGGAGGAGTCAGTTTAATCTTACATTCTACTACAACAATCTATCTGTATGGATATAGGCACTGCTATATTTGTGTAAGTTTAAATCTAGTTGTTTAACTGTTTTTTCCGTGCTCAACTGTATTTGAGAGCACAGCAGGAAAATTCACACATGTATTGACAGAATTCAGTTTCGGGGGGGGAGGTGATACATTTACCTATTATACTGTCTTTTGAGGACTATTCTGATATCCTTTGTTTTCATAAATTATGGCGACTTTCAGAAGATAAGCCGACTGAATATTGTTTACAACTAGTATCAGCACTATTTCAAAATAGGTATGCTGTCAAAAATTAAAATACACTTGAAATATAAGAAACACTCTTTTCAAATAAAACAACATATTTTGAACAATTATAAAAGACCTGACAGAGTTGAGTTTGTCAGGATTGCATGGTGTCTGGGTATGTTCATGCTGTAATTTTGTTTAAAGAGATAAATCAGGAGTATGAGGTAGCTGCGTTAAGCGCACGTGGCACAAAGCACGAGGACGGGAGTAAGGATCCGGTAAGAGCCCCGCTCCCCACCTGCTATACCACTTCACAAGTGGTATAGCAGGTCTGCAGGTGTCTCTTTCTCTCCCCTTTTCTTTTTTGATATTTATTTATTTATTCCCTTTTGTTGCCCTTGTTTTTTATTGTTGTAGTTATTGATGTCTTCGTTGTTGGATAGGACAGAGAGAAATGGAGAGAGGAGGGGAAGACAGCGAGGGGGAGAGAAAGATAGACACCTGCAGACCTACTTCACCACCTGTGAAGCGACTGCCCTGCAGGTGGGGAGCCAGGGGCTCGAACCGGGATCGTTATGCTGGTCCTTGTTCTTTGCGCCGTCTGTGCTTAACCTGCTGTGCTACCGCCTGACTGCCTCTCCCCCTTTCTGTCTTACCCCCTCTCTCCATTTCTTTCTGTCCTATCCAACAACGATGACAACAATAAAAACAAGGACAACAAAAGTAATAAATAAATATTTATAAAAAAAGAGATAAATCATGTACAAATGTGAATAAGAAGGGATAATTATGATTCTGCTTGATTCAATAATGAATTTATCCTCCCAGTAAGTTATTTTAATTCTAAGTCTTTAAAAATTCTATGAATGTGTTTTTTATACAAGTAGAACCTGAAATGAAATTGGTGTATCCCACCAAAGTAAAAGACTCTGGGGTGGGGGTGGGTGAGTGGGGAGAATACAGGTCCAAGAAGGATGACAGAGGACCTAGTGGGGGTTGTATTGTTATATGGGAAATTGGGGAATGTTATGCATGTACAAACTATTGTATTTACGGTTGAATGTAAAGCATTAATTCCCCAATAAAGACATAAAAAAAGATAAAAATTCTTTGAATGTGTTTTTATTATAGTGTACTGCAGTTGTATAATAAAAAATTAACTTAAATCTGAAAATATCTCTTTAAATTATAGTCCCCCCTGCCCCCATGGCTTAGTTCTGGAACTGAATGAGATTTTATGGTTTTTAACCAGTGCTTCAGCTTTATTCTGGCACCCTATAATTCAAGAAAGGAAACTTAATACCTACTTGGAAATGAAAGGTAGAAAATTTTCAAAGCAAGGTGCATTGTCTATTGATCAAAAGAGGAATAATACAAAGCCTTGATAGGCTTCTAAAGGGGGAGTATTTTCTCCTACAATGGCAGTTGTGCACTGACAATTGAAATTAAGCATTTTGTTTTAATTTTAACAAAGGTAGGGTTGACTGGGAGAAGGATAATAATCATCTCTCCCTTGTATGGTTTACAAACTGCTTTTATGTAAGGTATTTTCATTTGATCCTCTATGAGAAGGCAATTATTATGTCCTCCCATTTTACAGTTAATGAAAGGAAGTGCCGATTATAAACTCTGTGAGGCCAGAGTTTATTCAGCCCTATGTTCCTAGCACCTGAGATGATGACTGGCACGTGGTAACTTCTCAATCGTCATTTGGTCGATGGGAATCACTGGAAGGATGGAGTAAATGGTTTAACTAGGGCCATGAAACTAGCAACTAAGGCAGGGGCAGAGCTTGAACATAAATAAATCTTGTAACTCCAAATCCAGGTCCTTGCTTTTTCGTTTGTTTTTATTTTCCTGAGTCATTACAAGTAATCCCTTACTTCCTATTTTCATTTTGCTGCTTTTCTGGTTTCTCTCTCTCTCTCTCTCTGAATTCTTTTAATTATCTACATTTGCAACACATTTCTCTTTTTAGTTTTGAATATTCTTAGCCATTAAATATAGTTTTTTTAAAAAAAACCCAGCATACTTTCCCTTTTCTTTCCAGTTCTTTCTCAGTTTTGATAATTACTGCTATCACAGCATCCATATACACCTCAAGCAATAAGCCAGAAAGATGTGAAAATCTTTGACAGCAAGTCATTGAGTGTGAAAATAAAGCTCTAGTGAGGAGCTAATATGATCAGAAAAAAGAAGTCCAGGTAATATACTTTACCCACAAGGACCGTGCTTTCTTGCCTCTGGAAGATACTCCTGCATTCATTTCAGGGGATAGACAGTTGAACAGTTTTAAGTGAGACAATAGCCACCTGAAACACCTCCTAGCACTTTATCTTTTGTCCATCTTGTTCTGGTAGCAAAACATTTCCCCTTGGGGGTAGGAAGTATCTGATATTAAAACAAAATATAACAAACCCAGACAAACAAAAGACCCAGAAGCCTTTATTTCCTAGCACTGCTGAGTAAGAAAGAATAGACTACATTTTTTTTTTAAATTTTTTATTTAAGAAAGGATTAGTGAACAAAAGCATAAGGTAGGAGGGGTACAACTCCACACAATTCCCACCACCCAATCCCCATAACCCACCCCCTCCCATGATAGCCTTCCCATTCTCTAGCCCTCTGGGAGCATGGACCCAGGGTCCTTGAGGGTTGCAGAAGGTAGAGGGTCTGGCTTCTGTAATTGCTTCCCCGCTGAACATGGGCGTTGACTGGTCGGTCCATACTCCCAGTCTGCCTCTCTCTTTCCCTAGTAAGGTGTGTCTCTGGGGAAGCTGAGCTCCAGGACACATTGGTGGGGTCTTCAATCCAGGGAAGCCTAGCCAGCATCCTGGTGGCATCTGGAACCTGGTGATTGAAAAGAGAGTTAACATACAAAGCCAAACAATTTGTTGAGCAATCATGGATCCCAAGCTTGGAATAGTGGAGAGGAAGTGTTAGGGAGGTACTCACTGCAAACTCTAGTGTAATCCTGCTTTCAGGTATATATTTTGCAGTAGTTTATGGATATGTGTGCACATACGCTCTCTCTCACAGAAACTGGTGTATGTCTAGGTTATGGGACTTTGTTAGAAAGTGAACTACCTGAGATGAAATTAGAGCCCCTACTTCCCCCAGTCCTGGCACCCTTGGATAGGGCTCACTTTCCCGTATGCATCTCCCAATCCAAACCAAATAATATTGCATCCGCCGATCACAACCTAACCAAAGCAACGATTGCCATCTCAACATGCTTCACCTCAGAGTGTATCCAGAGACTTCACGTGTGGAATGACAACCCTTCAGCTTCATTACTCGGGTGAGACCTTTCCTTTTATAGACTACATTTTATACAAAGCTCTTGCCAACTTGAGCTCCTACCATCTTTGCTAATAATTGTATTCTTTCCTAATTATCTCAAGCTCCCAGATTGCTGGGCACCCCCACCTTTGGGGGAGGCCACTCAAGGTATGGTTTGACCATCATCTGTATAATACATGCAGCTGTGTATTTTATTTGCACAAAAGAGATCTACCTGTTGAGGCACAAATCAGCGTTACTTTTACAGTCAGTTTCATAGCTTACATGACATTTTCCAGGGAGCCAGTCCCATAAAGCCAAAATTTCAGTTGTTTCCATAGCCATCATCTATTCAGCTCAAAGTATTATGTAGGTAAGGACTTGTTCTGAAAGTTCTCAGTTGCCCAACTCCTAGAATTTTTCACAAGATGTCTTTTCATTTTACAAGTCCAGTGTGATAACAATGTTGTATATTCTTTCTAGCTCTTATTCTAACCTTTCTCCCTCCTTTTTAGTTACTAGCGTCTCTCTCCTTGCCCCATAGAATGTTAATATAGACACTTCCTATTGCTGCTTTGGCTTTAGCTAATAGCCCTCTTGTCCAGAACCATACCAAAAATGTTCCCAAGCCATCTCACAAAAGAAAGCTGCCAAGAATATATATGTACTTCTACATTCTGGTTTTACACTCTTGTAAGTTTTATTTTCCTCCAGACAGGTTATAATTTTCCAGTTACAAGTTTATGTGTAGTAGTAGGTGGGGAATTGAAGCAACACCAACCAAAGAGAAAAATGTAATCATAGAGAATTTGTAGGGCACTAATAATTGAGAAATTTCCAGGGAAAAAATAATTTCAATGAAGGAAAATTTAGTGCAGCTTTGATCTAGAAATAATATCTTTAGCATCAAAGGGCAAAACTGATTTTGACTACACTGTGGTAGCTATAATTTTGTCTCCATTCACTCATGTAAATACTATGTGTCTTATACTGTTCTAGATGTTGGGGGAATAGTAATGAGTAGACAAAATCCCTGTACTCCTGAAGCACGCATTCTTTAAAGAAATTCAGATCAGGGAGTTGGGTGGTAACGCAGCAGGTTAAGCACATGTGGCGCAAAGCGCAAGGACCGGCTTAAGGATCCTTGTTTGAGCCCCCAGCTCCCCACCTGCAGGGGAGTCGCTTCATAGGTGGTGAAGCAGGTCTGCAGGTGTCTATCTTTCTCTCCCTCTCTGTCCTCCACTCCTCTCTCCATTTCTCTCTGTCCTATACAATAATGACATCAATAACAACAACAATAATAACTACAACAACAGTAATAACTACAGCAACAATAAAAAACAACAAAGGCAGCAAAAGGGAAAATAAATAAATATAAAAAATTAAAAAAGAAAAAAGAAATTCAGATTATAAAGTAGATGAATAAGTTAAATGTATTATATAGTGACTGGTGATGTCTTCTAGAAAAGAATAAATAGGGTAGGAAATATTCCTCATTAGTGTGTGATGTGAGGGAATAAATCACAGCAAAACAAAATATAGTCAAGTTTATGCAACACTTTTGAGAAAAGCTACAGACACACAACTATACTTGTTAATTCAGAGTTATTGCAAAATTGGACCAAATATTTACTTGATCAGTATTGACATACTAAGAAACTAGAGACAATTTGTACTAGAAAACTTGTAGGGCCCAAAGAAATGCAAATGCACATGCACATGCTACCATGCTTGGAGTCATGTATTAGAGTTCTGGGTCACTGCATAGGAGTTCCTGCAGGAGGAAAGCTTCACAAGTAGTGGAATATATGCTATGGATTCTCTCTCTCTCTCTCTCTCTCTCTCTGTCTTTCTCTTTCTGTGTGTGTGTTGTTTCCTTATCTATCTCTCTTTGTCTCTTACATTTTAGAGGAAAGAAAAGAGAAGAAAACAGATGCCAGGGATAAGAATCAGAGCCCAAGAAGAGTGAAAATTTGGATGCCTTATTGGAACCAACAGTATTGCTCTTGTGTGTTAAGTGTGAGTACATCCTGAAGACTTGCACAGGCAGTCAGGCAGGTAGGTAAGTTACTGTATCTCACACAATGGGAAGATGCACTAAGTGCCTATAAATGTCAAACAATTGACTTTTTGGGTGAAAGTCCAACACAAATATTGGTTGATATTTGTATTGAATTAATGAATAAAACAAATGTGAAACTATCCATTTATGATGTCACTTGTTTACTGAATACATTTTGAACACTGGAAGAATAAACCGCCACTTTTCTTGTGCTTATTCACTATACAAAAGCTAAGGATGGCATGCTAACCTGTATTATTCATACTCTCTTCATCTAAGTCTAAAAAAAGTCAAAACATTCTATAAGACCTTGTAGCATTGGCTAGTAGCTACAGTATACTCTCTGATTTCAAGCTAACAAGGTGATGTCACTGAACTTGGAGATGACAAAAAAAAAAAAAAAAGAGGCAAGGGCACAGCATTATATACTTAAAATTTCTGCCTAGAAAAAAATAACCAAGGGAGCAGAGTCCTGGCACACCTGGCTCAGTGCACATGTTACAGTGCAGTGACTGGTGAGCTCTTTGACTGCCTGCAGGGGGAAAGCTTTGCAAGTAGTAAAGCAGTATTGCAGGTGTCTCTCCGTTTCTGTCCCTCTCTATCACGCCCTTCCCTCTCAATTTCTGGTCATCTTTATCTAATAAATAAAGATAATAGGAAAAAAGCCCAAAAGTAACCCAGTAAATAACATCAAAAACATAGACAACATAAAAAGGCAAGAAACAAAAAGTGTTGTTGAGGCTATGAAGAAAACCACAAGCCCTTTTACCCTTTTGGTGGGAATGTAAACTAGTCCATCCACATCAAAACAAACAAACAAACAAACAAAAAATAGTATGGTTTCCAGTAATTCCTCTCCTGAGGGTATACCCCAAGGACTCCGTAACACCCAACCAAAAAGATACGTGCACTACTATGTTCATAGCAACACAATTCATAATAGCTAAAAACTGGAAGCAACCCAGGTGCCCAACAACAGATGAGTGGCTGAGAAAGCTGTGGTATATATACACAATGGAATACTATACAGCTATCAAGAACAATGAACCCACCTTCTCTGACCCATCTTGGACAGAGCTAGAAGGAATTATGTTAAGTGAGCTAAGTCAGAAAGATAAAGATGAGTATGGGTTGATCCCATTCATCAACACAAGTTGAGAAAGAAGATCAGAAAGGGAAACTAAAAGCAGGATCTGACTAAATTTCAAAGTAGGGCACCAAAGTAAAAACCCTGTGGTGAGGGGGAGGGTAGACATGCGGCTTCCTGGGCCTGCAGGGGTAGTGGGGTGGGGGTGGGAGGGTGGGATGGGACACAGTCTTTTGGTGGTGGGAATAGTGTTTATGTACACTCCTATTAAAGTGTAGTCATATAAATCACTAGTTAATTAATATGAGAGGGGGAAAGACTGATTGTATGTCTCAAAGTTTTTAAAACACAGACTGAATCTTTTTAATATATAGGCTGTGTATTTGATATGTGGACTCTCTCAAAAGCCTAGACCAAGTAGATCAGAAGCAACCTGTGGCACAGCTATATACAAGATACTGGGTATTATACAGCAAACCCTAACAAAAGGACTTTTCAAAGTTAACCCAATTACCAAATAATGTGATGATAACAATAACTATCCATTGTCTTTTTGAACCCTAAGACCGCAGGAACCTCACATTTCCACTATAGAGCCTCTACTTCCCCCAGTCCTGGAACCTTAGGATAGGGCCCACTTTCCCGCATGCCTCTCCCAATTCATATCAAATAATATTGCATCTGCCGATCGCAACCTAATCAATGCAACAATTGCCACCTCAACATGCTTCAGCTCAGACTGTGTCCAGAGACTTCACGTGTGGAATGACAACCCTTCAGCTTCATTACTCGGGTGAGACCTTTCCTTTCATAGTATTCTCTAATTCCATCCCAGGTGGTTCACTTTCTAACAAAGTCCCAAAACCTAGATATAGACCAGGTTCTGTGAGAGAGAGGATATGTTCACATGTATCCATAAACTAGGGCAAAATATATACCTGAAAGCAGAAGTACACTAGAGTTTGCAGTGAGTATCCCCCTAACACTTCCTCTCCACTATTCCAAGCTTTGGGTCCATGATTGCTCAACAATTTGTTTGGTTTTGTATGTTAACTCTCTTTTCAGTCACCAGGTTCCAGATGCCATCAGGATGCCAGCCAGGCTTCCCTGGACTGAAGACCCCACCAATGCGTCCTGGAGCTCCGCTTCCCCAGAGACCCACCCTACTAGGGAAAGAGAGAGGCAGACTGGGAGTATGGACCGACCAGTCAACACCCATGTTCAGCGGGGAATCAATTACAGAAGCCAGACCTTCCACCTTCTGCAACCCACAACGACCCTGGGTCCATGCTCCCAGAGGGATAGAGAATGGGAAAGCTATTGGGGAGGGGATGGGATATGGAGATTGGGTGGCAGGAATTGTGTGGAGTTGTACCCCTCCTATCCTATGGTTTTGTTAATGTTTCCTTCTTTAAAAAAAATGGTATGGTGAATCTTCAAACTATTAAGACCAGAAATGTCATATGATCCAGCTATTCCATTTATGGATATTTGTTCAACATTAAGGGTGCTGGCCTTGACTTGCTCACAGTCCATCTGACTCAGTACCACATGGGTAGTGTCATTGCACATGACGCTCTGCAGTGTATCTCCTTTTCTCTGTCTCTTTCTACCACCCGCCCCTCCACCTCCCACAATCTCTATTGAAATGAAAAAGTTTCTCTGGTCGTGGTAAGATCCCAGCTTGGTGAAAACAATAATAAAAAAAATGATATGGGGGGAGGGGGAGATGGTAGTGCATGAGGTTAAGCTCATTTAGTGCAAAGTGCAAGGACTGGCACAAGGACCCCAGTTCCAGCCTCTGGCTCCCTACCTGCAGGTGGTCGCTTCACAAGTGGTGAAGTAGGTCTGCAGGTGTCTTTCTCCATTTCTGTCTTCCCTTCCTTTCTCAATTTCTCTCTGTCCTATTCAACAACAACAATAGTAATGACAATAACAACAACAACAAAATGGAGAAAATGGCCTCCAGGAGCAGTAGATTAGGAGTAGTGCAAGCATTGAGCCCCACTGATAACACTGGAGGCAAAGAAAAAAAATGATATGGTATGTACCCAATATAATATTATATATGAGGGATTCTTGCCTTTTTCAACAAAATGGCTGGAACCTGAGGGGATTATGGGATTAAGTGAAGAATAATAAGTCAGATGGAGAAAAGCAATGATATAGAATGTAGAAGATATAGAAAATAAACAAATAAAAGAAAACTCATACTCTTATATAACATAACAGAATACTGGTTACTAGAAGGGACAGGGTTACTAGAAGGGAAACAAGGAGAAAAGCAATGATATAGAATGTAGAAGATACAGAAAATAAACAAATAAAAGAAAACTCATACTCTTATATAACATAACAGAATACTGGTTACTAGAAGGGACAGGGTTACTAGAAGGGAAACAAGCAAAATTAGGAAAGGAAACCAAACTAAGGTTGATAGGTAACTTTTCTCGGCTCATAAATTGTAAACTAGATAATGGAGATGCATACACAAGCCAATTTAAAAAAGAAGAAGAAGAAAGAAAGAAAAGGTAATGAGTGATCAAATCAATGGGGTCTACAGTCAACAATACTTATACACATTTCCCATATGTGGGAGCTACTCTCTTCCCTGATTTGGCTTTCTGGTCCTTTTTCCAGCCATGACATCACCTCCCCTGACAATAACTTGGGTCCACCTGCATATCAGAGGTCAGGCTCAAGAAAAGAAAAAAAAAGCTAGTATAGTCATGGGCCCTTTGGAATACAACTAAATAGGCCTACTAACTATCTATAAAATAGAGACTCCAAGTCTTCATCTGTAATATTCTAGCCTTTAGGTTCATGACTAGTCAACAATTTGTATGGGTTTATATGTTAACTTTTTTTTTCAGCCACCAGGTTCCAGATATGCCAACTGGACTTCCCTGGGCAGACGACCCCACCAATGTGTCCTGGTGTCCCGCTTCCCCAGAGCCCTGCCCCACTAGGGAAAGAGAGATACAGGCTGGGAGTATGGATTGACCTGTCAATGCCCATGTTCAGCGGGGAAGCAATTACAGAAGCCAGACCTTCCACATTCTGCACTCCATAATGACCCTGGGTCCATAGTAACAGAGGGATAAAGAATAGGAAAGTTATCAGGGGAGAGGATGGGATATGGAGTTCTGGTGGTGGGAATTGTGTGGAGTTGTACCCCTCTTACCCTATGGTTTTGTCATGTTTCCTTTTTAGAAATAAAAATTAAGAAAGAAAGAGAGAGAGAGAAAGCGAAAAATAAAGAAATAAGGAAAGGGAGAAAAGAAAGAAAGAAAGGAAGGAAGGAAGGAAGGAAGGAAGGAAGGAGGAAGGAAGGGAGGAAGAAAAGGTAATGAGTGATCCAGGAGGTGATGCAGTGAATAGTGTTGCACCCTTAAGTAAGAAGTGCCAAGTTTGATTCCTTATGTACCAGAGCAGTCCTTCATTCCTTCCTCTCTCTCTGTTTCTCTCTCTCATTAAAAGCAAACAAATAAATAAGAAAACAAATAAGTAAAGAAAGAAAGACAATGAAGTGAAACACCTAGGAAGTAATGAATTTTGAGCATTTATTACCTCTGCCTCAGGAATAAGTTAATTCTGAATTTACATATAAATTATTTTTTAAAGATTTATTTACTTATTTATTTATTTATGAAAGAGTGGGAAAAGTAGAGCATGACTCTGGCACATGTCATGCCAGTGATGGATTCTGGACCTCATGCTTGAGAGTCCAACACTTTATCTACTCTGCTACCTCCAATGCTGCCAAGATTTTGATTTTTAATACTGGCTGCTACATTTATCAAACAGCTAGTAACAAACTTGCAAATCTAATATTGACTTTTGTGAGTCTGCACAAGGCAGGTACCACACACTGCTGCTGGGTGCCAAGATTATATATAGATTTTCATTATTAATAATGCGACAAGTTTTCATTATCTAGATCAAGTTGCCCTAAAAAAAAAAAAAACTTGAATGCTTCAATTTTTTTTTCTCTGTTTGCTTTGATTGTACTGGGACTATTCTTTGAATACCTAAGTAACACATTTCCAAATCTCCCTTGGGGTACATAAATGAATAGATCATAATTACAGCCATTATTTGTTGATTCCTGCTAGTTTCCCTCTGAGAAGGTGTCTGTTTGCCAATTCCTCTCCAAATTCTAGGAGTTCCTCATTGCATTCAGCTCTTTACTGGCTGTAATCACTACTATCTAATATGTATTAGGTTAAGTCAGATAAAATTGTTGCTATCCAACCATTTTTTGACCTATAAAAACAGTAATTTCATATGCTTCAATTTAATATCTTTGCTCTAGTCAAATTGGTGTCCCTGTTCCCCTATCATTTTTGTCTTTCTTCAGAGGGTTTTATTTATCAGAAGAAATCTTCCTCTTTTCTCTACTGTTTTAAACCTGTCTTCTAAGACTTTACTACCCCTTTCACTTCTTCTGCAAAGATACCCAGGATGAATCTAGTCTTTAGTAAGCAATGTTAGGCATTCTTTCCCCTGACCTTCCATGATATATGTACACTGCACAACTGAACGTCATTATAATCTGCCTCAGATCATGTGTATTACTGCTTGCATTAGTCTTATGTGAAAGAATTCTCTAAAGGGAGACGCTAGCATTTAAGTTTTCTCTGTAACCTCACACTATACAATTGAGCTCAATATCACTATGCACTTTGGTATTTCAACTGATTTGGCCTTAAACAACATCTCTCAAGAATGGATTAAAACTAGCTTAAGAAGTTGTTTAAGGGAGTCCGGCGGTAGCACAGCAGGTTAAGCGCATGTGGCTTAAAGCTCAAGGACCGTTATAAAGATCCCGGTTCCAGCCCCCGGCTCCCCACCTGCAGGGGAGTCGCTTCACAAGTGGTGAAGCAGGTCTGCAGGTGTCTGTCTTTCTTTCCCCCCTCTGTCTTCCCCTCCTCTCTCTATTTCTCTCTGTCCTATCCAACAATGACATCAATAACAACAATAATAACTACAACAATAAAAACAAGGGCAACAAAAGGGAATAAATAAATTTAAAAAAAGAAGTTGTTTAAAACTTGAACTTTGATTTTCTTTCTTTCTTTCTTTCTTTCTTTCTTTCTTTCTTTCTTTCTTTCTTTCTTTCTTTCTTTCTTTCTTTTTCCTTTTGCCCTTCCTCTTCTGAATTGTGTATCTTTGTGATAGTTACTCGACAGTAGACAGTCCAAAGTTCCTTTTTGATTCTGTGAAATGGAGAGATTAAAGTGTTGCTACTACTGAGTGACCATTGTGGTTATGTAATTAGTCCAAATTAAATAAACTCTTCTGAAAAACTGAAACCAGATGCTACATACAGTCGTCCCTTGCCACTTGGTGCTTCAGCTTTTGCCGCTTCACTCTATCACAGCTTTTTCAAATATATTCATTAAAAAGTTGATCGAGACAGTGAAAACAACAGAGTGCTCAGTTGTCTGGGTCAATTATACACCCCAATATTACAATAAAGTGAAAATGACTGTCTGTATAGACTGTAGGCCTATGTATTCCAGTACCCCTGCAAATCTTTCAACGCCAGGTGCAGACGCTCGGCCACTCCTTGTGTGTGATATTGAAATTAGGGGTGGGGAAACCAAGCCCGCCAAAGCGCGTTTCTCTCATACGAGCTTCTACATCCCTCCACATAGGAAGTATCTTTGCTCTTGTGTTTGCGATTTCTGAGAAACTATCTAAGCTCCACAGTGGCTTCTAAATGTGCTGCTTCTGACAATGTGCCTTCTGACAATGAAACTAAGCACCAGAGGAAGATGCTTACCATCCAGGAGAAGGTGAAACTCTTGAATATGATCAAAGATGGCAAGAAAATTGTGGAGGTTGCCCGCGATTATGACTTGAATGAGTTTACCATTCAACCCATTTGTAAAGATGAAAAAAAAAAAGTCCTTGAAAAGGCTACTGTCGCTTTCAACAAGGAAGCAAAGTTAAAAGAATGTTATTTCATGTCTAGAGGGCTCTAATAATGTTAAAAACTGTATTTAGGAGGTTATAAATGGGTTTTCTATGCCCTAACTACAAAAATATTCTATTTGTTAAAAAAATCCTACTTTGCAGAAATTCAGTTATCACAATAAAGTCTGGAACTGATTAACTGCCATAAACAAAGTGTAACTATATCTATTTGACTGTGTGTCTGATTTAATGAAAAGTGAGGGTCATGTGAGGGTGTACCAAATATAGCACACCATACATTGAGTAAAAAAAACAGGTTCTTGAATGTAAAACATTAATTCCCCAATAAAGAAATTAAAAAAAAAACAACTAGGTTCAAGACCTTGGTCCTCATCTGCAGGGGAAACTTCATGAGCCACAGAGAAGTGCTGCAGTTGTCTCTCCCCTCCCCCATTCTCTCTCTCCCTTCCTCCCTCTACACTACCTACTTCTCACCTGCTCTTAAGAAAATGGCCACAAGGAAGGTGGACTTGTTCAGGCACTGAGTCCTAATGCTAACCCAGGGGCAGGGGAAAAAAATAGAAAACTGTTCTATAATTATTTTGTTAACTTTAAAGATTTACTTATATCATGAAAGACACACACACAGAGATAGAGAGAAAGAGAGAGAGAGAGAGAGAAGGAGAGAGAGAAGACACTAGATCATCACTCTGGCCTGTGCAATGCCAGGGTCCAAACATGGGACTTCATGTTTCCAAAATCAGAATTCTACCACTGTACCACCTCCCAATATCCCAGATTAACATTTTAAAAATTATACTTACACACACACATACATTCACACACAATAATTTGATCACACTGGTTTCCTGTGCAGTTCCTATGCATAATGACATTGTGATTCTTACTACCTAAGAAGAAATTTCCAATTTTATTATTCTTGAATATAGAGGATTTACAGAAACAAGTGCTAGAGTATATTAAGAGCTGATTTTAAGGACTAATTGCATTAGCTCATATAAAAATATTTATTTATTCCCTTCTGTTGCCCTTGTTTTATTGTTGTAGTTATTGATGTTGTTGTTGTTGTTGGATAGGACAGAGAGAAATGGAGATAGGAGGGGAAGACAGAGGTGGGAGAGAAAGACACCTGCAGACCTGCTTCACCACCTGTGAAGCGGCTCCCCTGCAGGTGGGGAGATGGGGCTCAAACCGGGATTCTTATGCCAGTCCTTGCTCTTCGCGCCACTTGTGCTTAACCCACTGCGCTACCGCCGGACTCCTTTTTTTTTTTTTTTAATGCTTATTTATTTGTTTATCAATGAGGGAGGAAAGGGGGAAAGGAGAGAGAACCATTACTCTGGCACATGTGGTGCTCTGGATCAAGCTAAGGACCTTATTCTTGAGAGCCCGATACTTTATATACTGTGTCACCTCGTGGGCCATATCATAGTTTATTTCATTCACATAACAGTAGTGTGGTTTCTGTTTCTATGAGGTATTTTCTATTCCTGCTTCACAGATGAAAAATTATTTTCATGATTGTGAGAGAAGTAACTAAACAAAGGCATATACTAAATATTGAGAATAGATGTGATAAACTCTCATAGTTTATTTTTAATTTTTTAATATTTATTTTCCCTTTTGTTGCCCTTGTTTTTTATTGTTGTTGTAGTTATTATTGTTGTTGTAGTTATTATTGTTGTTGCTATTGATGTTGTCGTTGTTAGATAAGACAGAGAGAAATTGAGAGAGGAGGGGAAGACAGAGAGGGGGAGAGAAATACACCTGCAGACCTGCTTCACTGCCTGTGAAGTGACCTCCCTGCTGCGGGTGGGGGGGGACCTCGAACCAGGATCCTTACGCTCGACCAGGATCCTTACGCTATCCTTGCACTTTGTGCCATGTGCACTTAACCCAGTGCACTACTGCTGGACTCCCCTCAGTTTAAAACTGAAGTTAAGGAAATGGCTCAATGAGTAGAGAACTTTTTTCACCACACATTAACCCCTGGACTTGATCCCCAGCACCATGGATGGCATTAATCTCTCTCCCTCTCCTCCTCTCTCATCCCCTCCCCTCCCTTCTCCTTCCTTTCCCTCTCTTCCCCCCCCCCCCCTCAGAATAAAAACTGGGCCTGGAGACAGGCAGTTTAGCAGTATCACACATATAGAAGGTCTTGAATTCATTTCCTAGTACTGCATAATAAAACACATAAATACAACCCTGAAAATTAATTCAGTTTTCTAAAATCTAGAATACATCGTTAAGACTGTTACCAATACTAGTAGACCAATTCATTATGAAGAATGCAAAACTTCTGAAACAGCACACACACACACACACACACACACACACACACACACACACACACGTGGGGGGTAGAAGTTGAAATATAATTTGTCCTTGATTTCTCTTCCCTATCAGGATTATTGCTGGGGTTTGGTGCCTACGCTATGACGCCACTGTTTAGGATGGTCTGTTTATTCCTTTTCTGTTTTTCTGATAGAGACAGAGAGAAGTAGAGAGGGAGAGAGATAAAGAGTAGGAAAGAGAAGGAGAGATACCTACTATACTGTTTCAACACTGGTGAAGCTTCCCCGCCTGCAGTGGGGACCAAGGATTGAACCTAGGTACATGTGCCTAGTAATGTACGCACTCTACAAGTTACTCCATCACTCGGCTTCTGACTAGTTTTTCTAAGGGCAATGAAATATAGTCAACCACTTATTTATTCCCCTATTTATTGAGTACAGATATATGCAAGGTATACTTTAATATATTGGTTATATTTCTCACTTATGCTCTGAAAGAAATTTAAACTTTTGTATGGCTTTTGGCTAGATTGATGACAAAATTTTGAAACACAATGAAACCCAAACTAGGGCCAATGCTCATTTACTAAATGAACATTTTATGTGCAAACAAACAGCTGCTGGGATTCAACAGAATTTTAAACAAGCTGTTTGTAAGTTTTTCTGACAGCTGTTTTTTGGTGATTTTTGCCAATACAATTTTTCTTGCTCCGCATCACAGCAATCTTTTATTCTAGTGTCCCTTCAAAGAATAACTTCCTTGCCTTAATCACGTTTACAGAGATTTATGGCTTGATGCTTATTCAGTGGGTACATCTCAACACAAAATGTCAGTGAGCCTGTTATAAATTGCTTCTGGCATTCCTACTCTATCTTTTATTTGGCTGGGAGTATTTCCACCTGAAAGTGATAAATTCCTGCTATAACCACTTTATGTGCTTCAGTAATTACACTGTACAGAAGAAAAGGGGGTTTCTTCTGAGGTGTCTCCTTAAAAATAGCAAGCAATAAAAGGCAGTGGAATGGGCTGCACTCTGAAGTCTATTGAACAAAAAACAATGACCAGTGAAATATCTGTGTCAGACTCAATTTGACAAATGATCAGGAAATACAGAAGATGCCCAAACCTTTAAAACTACTGCTGTCTGCTGTAAAGACCTGTTAAAACAACTATATCTTTAGACTATTTACTTTGGATCCTCTGGCAGTCGTTTGGCAGATACCCACAAAAATTGGAGCTAACATCTCTTTAGAAACTATCTCAAATTATCTAAATACTTTTAGAGGCTTGGAAAAATGTTCAGTAAATGCCAAGGTCTAGGTGACATTGAAACTGTATCTATACTTGCAAACTGAAGAATATACACCATGTCACAATCACTGCAGTCAATATTGAGTGATACAGACCCATACAACAACTGCAATGATCAACAGGGAGACCACAGACCATTATTTACATCCAAGGGTGCTGGGTATTGACTGATAGGTTATGACAACACTCATTTGCTTGCTTTATGTAAGCCATCTATAGTATACAAGATAAAATTACTCTACAACTGTTTATGTCTTTTTGCCCTCAAAAATATCGATATTCTAAAGAACTCCAAGTTGAGGGTTGAGTGGTGGCATACAAGGTTAAGCACATGCCTTCCCTACCGTGTGCAAAGACTTGTGCTCCAGTTTCTGTTCTCCACCCACAAGGGGGCAAGCTTCAAGAAGGGTGAAGTAGGTCAGCAAAGGTTGCTTTTTCTCTCTCCCTCTCTATCTTCCCCTTCCTTCTCAATTTCTCTCTGTCCTATCTTAGTGTCGGCTACAGCACTGAGCATCAGAGATAACCCTGGTGGCAGAAAATTAAAAAAAAAAATCTCCAAGTTAAATCAATAGAACTTAAGAAGATTATTATTATACAGGCACTAACATCATGCCAAGGATTGTGTGAAGAAGTCGATAGAGGGGTTCGGGCGGTAGGGCAGCAGGTTAAGCGCACATGGCGCCAAGTGCAAATACCAGCATAAGGATCGCAGTGGGAGCCCCGGGTTCCCCACCTGCAAGGGGGTCGCCTCACAGGCGGTGAAACAGGTCTGAAGATGTCTATCTTTCTCTCTCCCTCCCTGTCTTCCTTCCTCTCTTGATTTCTCTCTGTCCTATCCAATGACGACAACAATAATAAAAACAAATAATAACAACAAAATGGAAAAAAAAAATGGCCTCCAGGAGCAGTAGATTTGTAGTGCAAGCACCGAGCCCTAGAAATAACCTTGGGAGCAAAAAAAAAAAAAAATCCGATAGATATTTTGTGTAAGGTGATAATGTAAAGGATTGTGACCATTATAGCGTTCCAGCTTCCTTTCAGAGTTATTGTATCATAGTTACAAAGGAATTGCTAAAGCAAATATCTGTTTTAATAGGTGCAGTATGAGTAAAGCCTTCTTGCTGAGAATATATACTCTTTCTTTTTTTCTTTGAGAATATATACTCTTTCATAAGAAAATTATAAAGTATGGGGGCCTGGTGGTGGTGCACCTAATTAAACACACACATTATAGTGCAGTGACCCAGGTTCAAGTCCCTGGTTCCCAACTGCAGAGGGACAGCTTCATAAGTGGTGAAGCAAGACTGCAGGTTCTCTCTGTCTATCTCCACCTTCCCCTCTCAATTTCTCTTTGTCTCTATTCAATAATAAATGAGTAAAAATATTTTTTAAATAAAATTATAAAGCAGAGTCTAGGCTGAGGCATACTGGGCAGAGTATACATTATCCTGTGCTGTAAGGACCAGGATTCAAGTCCTGGGTCCACATCTGCACTGGGGAAACTTTACAAGCAGTGAAGGAGTTCTGCAGATCTCTCTCTCTCTCTCTGTTCTATAGCTTCCCTTTTACCTCTCAATTTTTCTGTCTCCATAAAAAAAAAAAAGAAAGTTATAAAACCAGTGACTTAATATAGCTCAGAAATGTTAAAAAGCTTTCCTAAAAAAATTGTTGTGCACTTAGTTGAGTTAAATGTTAATATAGAAACTAATGTTCAACACAATTCATTGTGAAGGGATTTCCACAGGTTGTATTACACTATAGATTTTGAACAGTTCCATATTTAATCATTTCTTTATCACAACAATCGTACAAGGTTCTGTGCAATCATCCTAAATGTGCAAGATGGATTAAATAACAGATCTGTGGAAGCAATCTTAGAAAAGGAGATGTTTATAAATGAGTTGTGTTTTACTTCAGAGCTCTGTGTGCTTAATCATGAGACCATATTGAATTGAAAAAAAAAAAGGCACAGAACTTATTACCAGAACTTTATTTATTTTTATCAGCGATTTAATAATTAACAAGATTATAACAGGGGTACAATTCTGCAAATTTCCCACCACCAGAGGTCCATATCCCCTCCTTTCCATTGGAAGCTTCCCTATTCTTTACCCCTCTGGGAGTATGGGCCTAAAGTCTTTATGGGGTGCAGAAGGTGGAAGTCTGGCTTCTCTGTTAAACATAGATGTTGACAGGTCAATCCATGTCCCTAGACTGTTTCTATCTTTCACTACTGTGGTAGGGCTCTGAAGAGGTGATGTTCTGGGACACAGTGGTGAGGCTGTCTGCCAGGGGAGGTTCGGGTGGTGACAATGAGTCTGCAACTTGGTGGCTGAAAGGTGGTAAGATATAAAAGCAAATAGTTCAATAAACAGACACTGAAAGTTAGGAAAAGGGCAAATGAAACCAGGGGTCTTTGTGCAGAAAGAAGTGAGGAAGTCTACTTTAGGTATGTGACCTTAAATTGAATGTTATGTTAATGACATTCCCAGAGGAAGGCTATTCCCTCCATCAATATCCACAGTAGATTGCTCTTTTATCAAGGGTGTTCAAACTGCCTTGGCGGTGAATGTCTAGGTTCCAGAGAGGTCCTTGCAAACCAAATGTACCTCTGACAAAGAGAATGAACTTTAGTCAAAGTGGTCAATTCCTCTGTATGACACAATTAAAATCCAGAGAAGAATTAGTGTGTAGTTTCAATGAGTGACATAGCTTCACATTTCCATGTGATAACAGTCCGGGTATTATCTTTGTTCTGATTTTCTTTTTTTTTTTTTTTTTCAAATATTATTTATCTATTTACTACTGGACAGAGACAGAGAGAAATTGAGAGGGGAGAGGGAGAGAGACAGAGAGACACTTGCACTACTTCAAGCTTTCCCCGAGGTGGGGATCAGGGGCTTGAACCTGGGTCCTTGTGTGTTGTAATGTGAGCACTTAACCAGGTGCACCATGGCCTGGCCACTTGTTCTGATTTTCTTATTACATAAGTTTATTTAATTGACCATATAGAATTATTGCTTACTAAAAACACTTCATAACAGAAGAAAAAACTATTCACTTTCAGATTGTCTTCAACACCATTATATTGACCCTGCATATCTGGTAAAAGATCCAGACTTTGGAGGATAATGACCCAAAAGATGACAATCAGAATAAAGGGAGAAGGTAAGGCCATGAAGAGAGAATGGTGGATGAATAAACCTACAGTAGATTATCTGAATGCCTTAGCTTTCCCTAGGAGTGGTGTATTACAAAGGGCTGGCATGAGTAATTTTAAGTCTAAGGTACTGGGGAATATTACTTAAATGGAAGAGTAGAATAGACTAGGAGTGAAATGGTATGATAAACCTAAACTTTGATATACTGAAAATGTTCTTGCAGGGGCCTGGGAAGGGAAATGAGATATCTTGTTCTTTTTAAAGTAGGGAGATGATAGTGTTAGTGCCCTTAACTAGAGCTTTACTAAGAGCCTATATATGGATTGGATTTCCCTAGAGAACTTTTTCCTCCAGGAGCAGAGCTCAAAATGTTTTTTTGTTTGTTTGTTTTTGTTTGCCTCCAAGGTTATCGCTGGAGCTTGGTGCCACCACTATGAGCAGTGGATACTGCTCCTTGAGGCTCTCCCCCCCCCCCCGTCCCCCATCTTTTATTGTCTAGGACAGAGAGAAATTGAGAGGGAAGGGGAGGAGAGGTGAAAACAGGGAAGGAGAAAGATACCTGCAGACCCCCTATAGGTGGAGAGTGGGGTTTTGAACTTGACCTGGCTCACTGTGCTTTGTACTATGTGTGTGTAACTGGGTGCACCACTACCTGACAACCCCCCGCCCCAAAGTTCAAAGTTTTTATCCAGTGTTGATGTAGAATGTCCTGTATAGTTTGTTTTTTTTTTTTTTTTTTTGTCATTGTTGGGGCCAACTGTAGGTTGATGTCCAGACAGAAAGACAAACACAGAAAGACAGGGGAAGAGAGAGAAAGACACCATCATACAGAAGCTTCCTTTAGTGCTCAGTGTTGTACTTGGGGCATGAACCCCGGTCCAGTGCATGGCAAAACAGTATCCTTCCACATGAGCCATCTTGCTGGATCTGCTCTGGTTATTTCCCACCCATCTTTTACCCATGGACATAAATGGATATGGAACAAATAATAGACTCTCCAAACTCAGGGTCGGGGAGCTTGATTTATATGCACAAGGTCCTGAGTTTGATGCCTAGTAGATTGATCTCTGGTTTATTACATCTCTCTCTCTCTCTCTAACAAATCCTCTAAAACAGAACAAAAACAAACAAAGCAAAACACAACCCATCTCCATTGAAATTAAAGTATCTGCAACCTGAGCAAGGTTGGGAAGAAGCAAGTGGAAAGGGAAGTTACAAATGGGAGAGTAACTTTACTTGGTATTTTCTTGTGTTTATCATGGCCACATTTATTTAATGAATAAATGGTAGAAGAAAGGAGGAAACAGAAAAAACTCATTGCACTTGTATCACAATTCATTTAACCATACTGTACAAATGGACTAGTAATAATTGTTTGGCCTTCAAAGTAGTTGACCAAAAGGTCATTATTCTCATAATAATTAAATCATGCTTTAGCAAAAGTATTGATAAGACTGCTCAGTACTCTTCTAGTCTAACGCAATTGCACTACTGATTATATAATTACTCTCATATTAACTATTGAGTACTAATGATTTTACATGTAACTCATTTAATATGGAAACTAATAGAGAATTTAAGATTTGACTTAGTTCACGTACTTAATACATTAAATGGGATTACAAATAGGAGTGTTGACTCCTGAAATCCCCGATTATTCCGTTACACACCACAGCATCTCTACAAGTTTACGTAAACCAAGTTTATTAGAATTTGACTTTTCTGACACTTTTCAAAGAGTAAACAATGGCCTAACAGTGTCACCAGTCAAAGATTAACTTGTCGGATGACTTATTTGATGCCATGTTCAAGATCCAGATTGGAGCCAGGTCCCCACAACACGGAAGACTTGTGTTTCCCAGGAAGCTATTTTGATTTTTTTTTCTTCCCGCCAGGATAGAGGGGCGGTTCTCTGGCCCCCGCCCCCTTCCTCGACAACTGCGCTGCGCGCCACTTTGGCCCCGCCCGCCAACCTTCTGGGCTCATTCCCGTGGCCCCGCCCACCACAGTCTGGGCTAGTGTCCCGTAGCCCCGCCCCCCCGCCCTCGCTGTTTTCGAGGCCCCGCCCCTGCCAATCCTGCGAGTCAGCGTGCGGACTTTCCGTGCGTTTTAGCGGCCGGCCCCGCCTTCAGGCGTCCGCCAGAAGTGAGACGCTCTAACCACCGGAGCCTGCGGCGACTAAGTGGTTGCTCCAGTTCTTCGGTGTCCCGCTCTCCGAGGAGCCTGTCCCCGCGCAGGCGGGGCGATGTCGGGGAGCCGCCCGCCGCGGGTCCGCTCCGGGAACGAGCCCCGTCCGGGGCCCGCCATGGAGCCGGCGGGGCGAGGGGCCTGGGCCCACAGCCGCGCTTCGCTGCTCCGGCTGGAGAACCTTCTCCGCTGCTCGCGCTGGTAAAGGCCGATCGGGGGGCTCCCGGGAGGAAGGCGGCGGGGCAGGGGTCGCCCCTAGGCTCGGGGGTCGTCTCGGGCCCCCTCCTCCATGGCCACCCTCGGTCGGGCCGGGGGTCGTCCGCACCTGCCCGGGCGTCCGGCGCCAGTCCGCACCGCACAGGCCCCTCCTGGCCGCGGCGCCTCTGGCTTCTCACCCGGAAGCGGCCGACTGGCGAGTTTTCAAACTTGAGCGCGTCGCGGAGCCCGGGGGTGGAGCTGCGGCCCGGCCCGCCTCCGAGCACCACGCGCGGTGCAGATGTCTGCGCTGCCTGCTGATGGAGGCCATTAGCTCACTCGTACTCGCCCGCCACTCCCACTCCACTTATTCATTCATCCGCTCACTCGCTCACTCACTCACTCCACTCATTCGTTCATCCACTCACTTCATTCATCCATCCACTCACTCACCCATCCATTCACCTCCTTCACTCATTCACTCATCCATCCATACACTCACCCACCCTCCCACTCCACTTATTCATCCGCTCACTCGCTCACTCACTCCACTCATTCGTTCATCCACTCACTCACTTCACTTATTCGTTCATCACCCACCCACCCACTCACTAACTCACTCATCTATCCACTCACTCACCCCACTCATTTATTCATCCATCCATTCACTTACTTCACTCATTCACGTAACCATACACTCACTCACTCACTCATTCACTCACTCCACTTATTCATTCATCCGCTTTCTCACTCCACTCATTTGTTCATCCACTCACTCACTCACTTCACTCATTCACTCACTTCATTCATCAACTCACTCACTCACTCACTCCAGAACTGGACACCCAGGGCTGTCTGCTCCTCCCAGCAGTGTTTGTCGGGGAGAAGGGAGAGCTTTTGGGGGCTTGGGGGGTGGTGATGGTGGGGGTTGTTTGAAGGGAGACACTGCCCTGCCAGTTCACATTCATTTTCTCATTTCTTTGGCCTGAAGACTCTGTTCTGGGTTCCCAACATCTTGGGGAATGCCAGTCTTTTTTCCTTTTCTTTTCTTTTCTTTTTTCTTTCTTCTTTCTTTATTTTTTTGCTGCAGCTGCTTTTTTTCTTCTTACTGGGACACACCATGGGTGGGGTGGGGTCTCTGTTGAAAGTTCATCCCTTCCGAAGACACTAGTTTTCTTGTCTACTTTTCCTGTAGCTCTTCTTAATACAGAAACCAAGAAAGTTTCTTTAAAGAAAAGGAAAGCCCTGTCTTTTCATTACTTCGAGAGACTTAGGCAGGTTTTCTCTCATCTTGTGTCCATCCATTCATCCATCTTCCAGCCATGACTTTATTGAGGAATGCTGATCTTAGGATTGTATTTATTTATTTTAAAAAATATTCCCTTTTTTTGCCCTTATTGTTTTATTGTTGTCCTTATTGATGTCGTTGTTGGGTAGGAAGAGAGAAAAGGAGAGAGGAGGAGGAGAGAAAGACACCTGCAGACCTGCTTCACCACTTGTGAAGTGACTCCCCTGCAGGCGGGGAGCCGGGGCTCGAACTGGGATCCTTACACCGGTCTTTGCACTTTGTGCCATGTGCGCTTAACCTGCTGTGACTTCCTGGATTTATTACAGGGGTATAATTCTATATCTCCCTAAGGTAGATGTCAGTGGAATTTCTCTCTTTAACTTTTTTTTTCCCCTTTGGTTACCAGCCTTCAGAACTTGCTTGTTTATAAGTATTAATAGCATAACGACTTTTTGCTTAAAAGTGAAAAGAACTGTCAAGAGAGTTTTGCACTTAAATTTTATTTTACAGAACCTTTACAAGGTGTGACCAAGTGACACCATCAGACTCCTTAGAAAAGTAGTAATACTTTTGGGAGTTCATGGAGACATTGAGTTGTGTTTCCCCATAACACATGACTTATCTGAACATAAGAACTTTAAAATTGTCACTGCTAGTCTAGAGACAATTGTAGTCACACTTTCAGAGTCCCGACAAACATGAGTCTTTGTGTTGGTATGCTTCTAATTCTGCTTCTAAAACCCCTTCTGTTTCACTGGTTTAATCCCCCCTGCTTAACACTGTATTCTATTTACATAACCACTGTTAACTAAACATTGCTCTACCTGCAGGGCATTGGTTTAATCCTGCTGGTTCATACTCCCTTTTTGCTCCGCCCCCTCTCCTTGTCACACCCTGATTTCCACCAGTCTTTTTTCGCTCCGCCCTCTCTACGTCACATCCTGTTTCCACCCTGCTTGTCTAGTATATATATAAGGACAGGATTGTGATTAGAGATAGCTTAGTTTAGATTGCACTGCGTTCCACATGAATAAAGAGATACTGCAAGTGTTAAAACAGTGCTGGAGGTGTCTCTCTGTCTCCCCCTCCCAATTTCTGGCTGTCTCTATCCAATAAATAAATAAAGATGATAAAATATTAAAAAAAAAAAAAAAAGAGAGAGAGAGAGAGATACTGCTTCCCAGCTCAGCCATGAGTCCATTGTGGTCTATCTCCCGCCCGCGAAGCTAGCTAGCCCGGCATCTTTGAGCTGGGATATTTCTGCATGGAAAGTGCTAGAATAGCAGCACAGTGATTTGCTTAGATTATGGCATCAGACTAGCAGAGCTCAGCTTCAAGGTAATCGAGCGGCCCAAGTAAATATAACCTTTCTGTGCCTCATTTTCCATGAGTGACAGTAGTTCTCACCTCATCCTGATGTAAGAATTTTGTTTATTACTTTTTTAACATTTATTTTGAAAGAGAGACAGAGAGATGTACTAATGGACCATTCTGGCATATGAAGTTTGGGAGCTCAAACCTGGAACTTGACACATGCAAGTCTGAATTCTGCTGCTGAGTCGCCTCTCCTGCTGAAGGATTTGTTATTAATAATTGGAGGGAAAAAAAAAACAAAACTGAGCACCTACAAAGTGCCGGGTATTGTTCTTTGCATTGGGGACTGATTTGAGTCCTTTTTTTGGTGCATGTATAGTTTCACCACTTAAGAAAGACAGAGACTTCTTTTTTTTTCTTCCAGATATCTATTGATCTGTGTATCCACCTATGTAAGTAGAGGGAGAGGGAGAGGCGACATAGCACCACAAGCTTTCTCCAGTGCCTTGCCACTCCCTTGTCATAGCTGGAGGCTTGAATCTGGATCTCAGGCATAAGAGAATAGGACCCTACCAGCTGAGCTATCTTAACAAGCCACCCACTTCCTGAGAACCTGATTTTTATTATGGGAGCAGAACAATGAAATGCTATTATACAGGTTGTGTTAAGTGGGTTGTTGTTGAATAATCTTTTTAAAATTTATTTATTTGCAACCCCACCTCCACCCCTGTCCCCACACAGGGCTTTTCCCATGTGTGATACCACTGCTGAATTGCTTCCTGCAACCTATGTTTCTCTCTCTCTCTCTCTCCTTTTTTTTAAATTTTATTTTAGAGAAGGAGAAAGGAGTGAGGGAGAGACAGAAAGCTATCATAGCATTGCTTGTCCATCCATGGGCTGTTCATGATATTCGTATGCACTCGGGCTCAGATCTGGAACCTTGTTTGTGGTAAAGTGTGTGCTCTGCTGGATGGGGTGAGCTGAGCTGTATTCTGGGCCCTGTCAAAGGACAGTTGCTAATGGATTTATAAAACTAGTGTAGTCTTGTGCCTGAGGTGAGGTGTGGAGATGGGGCCAGGGGTGTCCTGGTGGATAAAGAACTGCACTCAAGCATAAAGTCTCGAATTCCATCTCAGGCATCACATATACTAGAGGGATGCACTGATCCTCTTCCTCCTCCTCCTCCTCCTCCTCTCTTGTTACTTTTAATAAACCTTTCAAAAGTATTTGTAAGAAATAGCATAGTCTCTGCTTGATAAGTGATTTGCAACTCAAACTATTGCAAAATAGACAAAATAATCTATGCCAGTAATCTATAAAGGTTTACCACAGTGTAATAAGACCAGTTTGATTTTTCTTTTCTTTTTTTCTGGTTTCTACCTAAAATAAGCAATAAATAAGAGCCAAAGGATTGAAAGTAGACATCAGATGACTAGGTCCCGACTTTTAAAATTCTCACCTTCTTTACTTTAAGAGAGAGAGTGGGGACTGAGAGAGGAGACACACCGCAGCACTGCTCCTTCATCCATGGAGTTGTACCGTCATACCTCCCTGCTACCCGCCCCCCCCCCCCCCCCAATGTGGCTTTGGGTCTGGAACCCAGGATCTCATACATGGTAAGGCCTACATTCACAGCACCCGCTCCAAACTTCTACTATACCCCATCTAGTTGCTGTTTAACAAACTCCAGTGACTAAAAGTAAATGTATATGAATCATTGATGAGTTAGCTAAATTACAGTTGTTCTTTTTCTTTGTGGTTTTCACTGTGGCTTCACAGTTCTGGGCAGCTTTTTGGATAGAGAGAAGGACACCTCAGCACAGAAAGCTGCTTTCAGTGCCATGGGGTCTAGGCTGGCATCTGACTCGCGCTCCTGACAAAGCAGAGCACTGTCCATCTTGCTGCTCTTCTGAGTTGTTGTTTGGGTACACATTTGGCTTTCTAACTTTTTCTGTAGAGGGTCAGATAGTAAGTAGGTTTAGCTGGCAGAAGACCTTCTTTGTTTGCTTTGTTTTTATAGCTTTTAAAATTGTGACAAAGTTCAAGAGTTGTGCAAAAAAATCACTGACTTGATTGGGCTCACAGGCCGTGGCTCGCCGAACTCCCATTTTAACAGGTAAAGGGGCATAGTTTAAAAAAAACCCTTTTGGGAGGGGGCAGGTGGTAGCGCTTAACCCACATGGCACGAAGTGCAATGACCGGCGAAAGGATCCCGTTTGGAGCCCCTGGCTCCCCACCTGCAGGGGGGTGGCATCACAAGCAGTGAAGCAGGTCTGCAGGTGTCTGTCTTTCTCTTCCCCTCTCTGTCTTCCCCTCCTCTCTCCATTTCTCTCTGTCCTGTCCAACAACAACAACATCAATAACAACAACAATAATTACAACAACAATTAAAAGACCAACAAGGGCAATAAAGGGGAAAAGGAGCAGTGGGTTTATGGTGCAGGCACTGAGCCCCAGCAATAACCCTAGAGGCACAAAAGAAAAAAAAAAAACCTTTTGGTAGAAAATATCTAATTACTGTTTAGAATTAACCTTGCATTCCACTTTGGTTCTCTGTTCACATTGGACACAGTAGTGAATGAAGCTTGACCAGTGGCGCTTTACCCACAGGCAGGGAAGGGGGTAACTTCTTTTTTTTTTTTTTGCACCTCTGCTATTTGCTAGCTGCCCGACATCACTGCTTGAAAGGAGCAGCTCAGGCTATTCTACTTCTTGCTCCTGCTATCCACCATTCAAAGCAATGTCATATTATTTGAAATTGTGTGTCAATATGTCCTTTTACAGAGTTTGAAAGTTCTACCAGTGGACTAGTGATTACCCCGATTACCCTCACATTCAGCTTGCAGCTGTCATCTGTCTTGTGTAGCACATTGGGTATATTTTGCAGCAAGCATTACTTTCTGGTGGGGTGGACTGGCTACATTACGGGGCATTCTTTCTTGACCTTTAACACAAGTATGTTTCCAAGGTGAAGAAGCTGATGGAATTGTTCAAGAGACCAGTTGTGACATTTGTGTTAGATTCAAGCTTCACAGCCAGATAGAAGCTATTTAAAGATTTGGGGGGGTGGGGGGGTGGGTGATACAGGAAGACCATATCATGTGAGAGGCTGGCAGCAAGTATAGTGATAATATGTTCCTAAAGGAGGCCAAAAAACAGGAGCTATGGTGTAAAATAAGTCCAGGTGCCACGTGACATTGTTTTGTGAGTTAAAATAATTAGGAACCTTTGATATTTTGGGAGGAGAGGATTCACAATTGTGGCGATTGTAGTTTGGATATCTAGCACTTTTTGAATTAACGTCTAGTAAAAAAAAATGATACTGTAATTTTTAATAGGTGACCTTCCCCACCCCAAATTATCTTACTTCACTCATAAGTGGGGTTTAAGAAACAAAGGAATGAAAATATAGGTGAAACATTAATAAACTGTGATCTGTTTCAGTACATCCAAGAACACAAAAGAGGGAGGTCAAAGGGGGAGTGGGGGATGGGGGCGATGGGGGTGGCAGGGCCATAGAAGGAGAGGGTACCTTGGTCTTTGGTGAGGTGTGCTGATACCTGCCTTGGGAAGAATTGCAACTTTACTCCTCTGCCACTGGCAGTCTTGTAGAACAGCATTTCCTCAAAACAAAACACCCAGTGATCAAGATCAGTGTTTTTTCTTGGGGGGGGGGGGGTAGATAGCATAATGTTATGCAAAGAGACTCTCATGCCTGAGGCTCCAAAGCCCTGGGTTCAATCCCCTGTACCACCATAGGCCAGAGCTGAGCAGTGCTCTGGTTATTTTTTTTTTTCTCTTTCTCTACATCTCTTTCAAGAATAAAATAAAGAAAATATTTTAAAACAATAATGTTTTATCTTATATTTTCAGGCAGCATTGCTTAGTAGTTAATAGTATGGATTTTTGACCCTAATTTCAAATCTCATCTTTGATAGACCAGAGAGAGATTGAGAGGGGAGGGGAAATAGAGGAGAGAGAGAGACACCCGCTGACCTTTTTCCTATTTGCAGGTGTGTGTATGTGGGGTGGCTGGAACCTGGGTCCTTGAGCATAGTAATCAGTGTGTGCACATCGAGCACCCCTGCTGTCTGGCCTACTTGATATTCATAGCCTTGGTTAGATTTTTATAGATTAGCTAAGTGGAATGTATTAACAAGTAACACTGTGTTAAAAGGGATTGTCAAGTAAAGTGAGTAAAGTGGAGTGAGTCAGGTGGGCAGGGAGTTAAGACAGGGTAAGGTCATAGTGATTAACAGCTTAGCTGAACAGACTATTCTGTTGGTTCATGTCATTTTTCTTTAAGGAGATCAATGTTTTGTAACTTTCCTGTGACTCTGGTGTCTTCAACATGAAGGAAATGCAGTAATTGCTTTTCCAGACTCTCTTCAGTTTTCAGTTTCCACAATTCTTAGTGCTTGTTGTATACAAAATGTGGTCTTAAACTTCTTGTTGAACTTTAATGTATTTATAGAGATGGGCATAGGTCATTGTTCAGCAGTCATCCTCCGAATTGTGGGGCATATTTGTTTATGTGGTATTGTGATTTTGTTTGGCCTCTGTCCTTTCAGTATATTATACATTTACTTCATAAAGACAGGTTCATATTTCTTCTTTGTTTCTAGATTCATTTATTTATAGACAAGATAGGTAGAGTGAGAACTAGAGTGTCACTTTGGAACTAGGGATTGAACTCAAGGCCCCATGCTTCCTGCTTGGGTACTGTACCTGTTGTACCTCCTGGGCCACAAGATGGGTTCACCTTTCTTGTCATAGTGCTGTGCATGTAATTTATCTTTAAATAAGCCTGCCTTCCTTCCTTCCTTCCTTCCTTCCTTCCTTCCTTCCTTCCTTCCCTTTTTCTTTTTGTTCGAGTCTCACTGTTGCAGCTCAGCTTTTTTTTCAGATGGAAAGAATCACAGATGCAGAGATGAAAAGATACCACAGCCCCGAAGTTTTCATGGTATGGTGGCAGCCAGGATCAAATCTGGGGCACACGCATGGCAAAAGTTTTTTTTTTTCCCCCTCTATAGAGATTTATTTCTTTTTTAATTTTATTATTACCAGAACACTGTGTAACTCTTGTTTATGGTGGTTGTGGGGATTAAACTTGGGACCTCTGAGCCTCAGGCTTGAAAGTAGTTTGCATAACCATTGTATTATCTCCCCCAGTCATTTGATTTATTATTTTGTTTGTGAGAGGTAACCATTATATTATCTCCCCCAGTCATTTGATTTATTATTTTGTTTGTGATAGGATGAGAAAGGTTAGCGAGAAAGAGAAAGATCAGAGTGCTGGTTACTTCTGGAATAAGGTAGTACTATGGATTGAACCTATGACCACAGGCATACCAATTCTGTGGACACATTTATTTATCTATTTATTTTTTTGGATGTGAGTAGGGTAGAAATGAACATATGAAGAGGAGTACCTACATCTAGATAATTAAAAAAAAAAATGCAACTTTTGAACATCAAGTAGGAGAGGTGAAGTCTTAAAGAAGGAATATTATCTATTACTTAGCTAATATTTTGGAGAAAGGGAATAGAAGACAGAATAAAAACTATTTGGATTGGGCATACATTGGTAGTCTCAGTGGCTCATCTGTTTCATAGTAGTAGATTCTACTATAATTTGTCATCAATAGAATTTTATTGCCTTTGTGACTTTTTTTTTGGAAATTCAATTTATTGGTTTATCAAAAGTCTACTGACACCGAGCAATTATGCATAATTTCATGGTTTTCCTTTTTTTGGTTTACTTGAATTTGCCATGCAAAATAGCCCAAATAAGATCTTTTTTTGCTATCCATCTCCCTTACTTGTTAATGATCTTGTTTAATTATCCTAAAGACAAATACAACACATTGTTTAATTGACTTGGAAGGCTTGTGCATTATGGTGTTGGCCCACATTTGAGGATACCTTGGGGATTTTCTGCAGTGTAAGAGCATTGTGGTACCCATTTTATGTAATATTAAACAGCAGTCGATCTCTTGTGGGAGCTTATGGAGCCATTCAGTTCAGAAATAGGTCTGCTTCAGTATTGTAATTTCAGCTGAATTCACTTTCATTTTAATTTTCTTTGCAAAGGAAATTTTATATTAAGAGGACCTTTTTTTGGAAGAAAAAAAATTAGTCTTCAATACTGAGTCAGTTCTTCCTTTGGCTATATAGTTCACCAACTGTACCAGCCTTTCCAAATCAGCTACATGGAAAGTAGCAAAACTGTGACTGGAGATGGGAACAGGAACAGCTGAGTTTTCGAGGCACAGAAATCTTGTTACCATGCAAATGTCCTTTCTCATTCTTCTGGATTTTTTTTCCCTTTCTTACTAATGTGTATATCAAACAAAAAGGTGCTAACAGTTATTATATATATATATATATATCCTTATCAATATCATATATTGTTAATTTAGCTTATGAAACTATAAGCACCTCAAGAAATAATGCAGTTAAATTAGGCTCTTTCCATATGTGATGAATGGACCAGGCTTTGTCTAAGTGATCAGATAGATACTATAATCTTAAGAATTGCTGTGCTTCTTTTTTTAGTTTCACAATTATTATAGTATTGTGGAAACTGTTTTGGTGCATAATGTATTGGGTTTGAATAGTTTTGATGGGAGAAGAAATGTATTCAGTTCTGAGGAGAGCAGTCTGGACAGTTCTGGGATTGGAATTGAACAGAAGGTAATTAAGAAATGGTACTGACATCTCTGTGACCTTGGGAGAACTACTACAGTTTCCAGTGGAGGGGATGGGGACACAGAACTCTGGTGGTGGGAAAAGTGTGCACTTATATACCCTATTATAATTCTGTAAGTCAGTATTAAAATGCTAATGTAAAAAAAACAATAAAATTATAAAATGATCTTAAAAAAAAAAGATGGTATTGACACGAGCCTGGTAAAAGTGCAGAGGTTTCCTTGAACAGTTAAAGAAAAGGTTGCTGGAGTGGGAAGTTAACAGATTACAAAGAACTTTAACTTTATAATATCAATATTTAAAAAAAAATTATCTTTATTTATGTATTGGATAGAGACAGCCAGAAATCAAGAGGGAAGGGTTGGATAGAGAGGAAGAGAGAGAGACACCTGCAGCACTGCTTCACCACTCATGAAACTTTTCCCTTGCAGGTGGGGATGGGGAAACTCAATCAGATGCACCACCACCCAGCCCATTATCAATTTTTTTTTTAATTGAAAGTCATGACCCAGGAAATCGCTTACCCAGTATGGTGTGTACCTTATCATGCTCAAGAGCCTGAGTTTGAGCTTTGGTACCACATCAGAGTACAGCAGTGTGTGTGTGGTGTGTGTGTGTGTGTGTGTGTGTGTGTGTGCGTGCGTGCGTGCACGCGCGCGCGCACGTGCCGGGCTAGCGTGGTGGTGCCTCTTCCCAGGCGTGTACTCTCTGGATTGGAGAGAACTTGACTGGAGCCAGCCTGGGCTGCTGCTCACTCAGCGACTTGAGGGAGATGACTCAGGAACCAAACATGTGGCAGCGAGGCAATGCAATATCTTTATTGATCAGAGAGTCAAGGATTTTAAAGGGCAGACCTGGAAGTAGCAAGTCGGAAACGGAAATGGCTAGGAAAGGGGCGGAGAAAGGCAAAAAGGGCTGGGAAGGTAGAAACTTTCTTAGCAACTGTTGTGAGGGTTTTAACTGGTAGGATTAATACTACCCTTCAGGCAGGGAGGGTCTTGAGGGTAGAAAGAAGACAGATCAAAGGAATGGAATGGGTGGGGATCTTTCAGGCAAAACTGATTATGCAGATAGGCCATAGTATCAGGAATGCAGGGTGCTTTGTGAGCCCTGCCAAGCTTAACCACATCCTCACAATTTCCCCGACATGTGTGGTGTGTGTGTAAGCATTCCTTTGGTACCACATCAGAGTACAGCACTGTGTGTGTGTGTGTGTGTGTGTGTGTGTAAGCATTCCTTTGGCACATTCTTTCTTACCCTTAAGTTTCACCCTTTCATTCATCTTTCATAGTTGAAGAATTGCATTTAACTCAACATTCCAAGGTAATATTTTTTACTGGTATTTCTTTTTCCTATTTCCCCAATTTTGAAGTTTATTGACTTCCCAAGTGTTTACTCTGAAAGATGAGTTTCCTTGTTACCTATTATCTAATAACTTTCTGCTGTGGAAGATGGCAGGGTTTAGAACTCAGTACAAAATCATTTTCAATATCATTTTGAAGGTCTCCCTACACTAACATTTCTTGATACTCCTAGTATCTTTTTTCTCCTATTTTTGATACCCTTAAGATATTTCATACCATTGAGTTGTCAGAAAAGTCATGACATGTTTTTTTCTGTTTTTTCTATGCAAACGTGCATCATGACTATTTCTACAGCCAAATACTTTGGTTCTTTTTATATCTTAGAAAGGTAATTTATGTTATGAAACAGAAAATATTGAGCCAAGTTTTGTCCGTGAAAGCCTGAAGGCTATCACTGCAGCCTCTGGGCAGCTCTACATTGAGATACAGGAAAAGAAGGTGCTAAGAAAATGCTGAAATAGGCAGATAAATGTACTGTCAAAAGTTAAAACTTAGTAAAAGGTTTCAGAAAGAGGTTGTGGTGAGTATTATTTCCTAAATAGGTCATGTAGAATGATGACTAAAAATGCTTTGAAAAGCAACTTGGTTCAGTAGTAGGAAGGAAAGCTAGTCAAGTAATGGGATAGACGTGATGGTATATTGGTACAGAACCTTTACTTAAGAATTTATATGAGACAGAAAAAGAGTTTTCTCCCCCTTTTCTGTTGAAGAAATGATAACCTGTACATGTATGGATAAGCTAGAAGAAGAAAGGTGACTATAATGATGTAGATAGAGCGAATATATGAATACTCTATGTGAATAGATTATGTTAGGAACCAGAGAAGACATGGGACTTCAGCTATTAAGAACAGTACGTTATAGGGAGGAAGAATGACTGAAGGGTATATTTTCTCTTGAACCTGGAGGAAAAGTTAAGAATCTGGGCTGGAGAGATAGGAGTTGGTCTGTGTGGTAATCATGTTTGACTTCACTGCACTTCAGAGTTTCAGTAGCATGAAGATTGTTTTGAATAGCTATTTATTTAGTGGGTCACTAAGAACTGATATATCACATTGGTAGACATAGCTCTCTTAACTTTTTCTTTATTATTATTTTTTAAACCAGAACACCATTCATCTGTGCCTATTGGTGGTGCCAAGGATCAAATCTGGGATTTTGAACATGCAAGTCTTATGTAACTCCTGCTCAATCTCCCCAACCCTTTCTCAATTTTTAAAAATTTGTTTATTTATTATAGAGAGACAGAGAGAGAGAAAGGGAGAGGGAGAGGACTAAGATTGAATTAGGACACCACTCTGGCACATGTAATGCTGGGGACTGAACTTGGCATCTCATGCTTCTTGAGAATCCAGTGTATTAATCCATTCTGGAATGTCCTGAGTCTCCTATTTGAATTTTTATAATAATTATAGAGCTGTCAGGAAATGATTGGATATTGGGGCTTGTCTAATATTATAGGCCAACATTCATGAGCCTCTTCAGCGGTCAGTAGAATTAGAAGTGGTGGTAGTTAACTCTGGTTTCAGCTGGATATAAAATCCAGGGAGCTAATGGGCTAAATCTGGTTTTCTCTAAGGGTAGAGAAAAACCTAAAGGTGCAGGTCAGCGTGATGTTTGTTCAGGGAAGTGGGATAGAAGAGAGCAAGGATATTATGATAAGAGATGAGTAACACCACTTGGCATCTTAGAGTCAGGGTTTGTGAGTTAGTCAGTTGACACTAATGGGGGGGTTAGAGGTTAGGTTCAGTAGGTCTAATAAACATAAGTCACAGAAGTAGTGTAAAGCAACAGATCATATTAAGTGCCAGAATCACAAATGAAGCTGAGATATTATAAGCTAGTACTTTTGTCTCTATGTTCTACTCTGTAGAAAAAATTGTAATAGTGTAGTGTGTGTGTTTTTTGTTTTTAAAGTAATGGGTTTATAATGTCACTGGGCACCATTTTTTGGTATGTTGAGAATAACACTGTGAGAGTGTATTTAGTTCTTAGTAGTCTTTCCAGGAGTTCAGTTTCATTTTAATGTTGATATTTATTAAAATGTGCCGCGTTATGTGTGTGATATTTCAAAAAATGGAAAATTGTTTTTGTTGTATGGTATGTGTACAAAGGTAATTGGTTAACAGTGGTATAAATTCCTAAAGGTTCTAGGGTCACCGTAATAAGCCAAACACAGAAATGCTCTTCTTCTTCCTTTAAAAGTTTTTCTTCTGTTTGCTCCTGCTACTCTACCCTCTGGATATAATAACTTCTTGTGTGTTTATTAGTAAGTTCTATTAACTTTGTAGTTTTATCAAAAGTCACAGGTATTTTGATGGACACAATTGAGAAGAATTGTGTTTTTTTATCTTGCCCCAGTGATACGAATCTCATTCAGTCTGCAGACTGCCAATCTGATGATTCCTGTTTGTAATTACACAGGGAACAAAACACAATTCACTCACTGTGAACTGATAGGATGGCAGTATTTTTGACAAGCCATCTGTGTAAGATAAGATGACTACTTAAAAAATGTCAGAAGCCAATATTGTCTTACAGTTTCTTCCGGTCATGGTGAGCAGATGTCTTGATTTTCCCGGGGCAGTTCTGGTTGATACTTGTCGCAGCACCCTGTACAGTTAGTATCCGTTTCACTTTCAGACATCTTTTCTGTTGGAAAATACATTGTTATAATCTTTCTACTTAAGGGTCTTATTTTGAGATTTATGGTCTGCACTTGAATCCTTCTGTGAAGATTTATCTTAGTAGTTAAAAGAAGCAGCAGGTGGTTCAAAGATACTTCAACAAAGTTGTTCTTTTTCCTTAACTCCCCCACATATGAATTATAAAACTCTAACAATTTATACTGAGTTTGGTAGTTACTGTTTGGGTTCAGCAGATAAGTGATGATATAAAATTATACCCTTTCAAACAAATACGTCCTTTATAGCTTCTGTTTTGAGAAGAAGTATATTGGTGTTTGGCCTTGGATTTATGAAATGTTAAGATATAAAATATTTATTTAATAATGAGCCAGATATTATTTTCTTTCTTTCAAACAGCACTCATATCTTGAGAGAACCTGTGTGTTTAGGAGGATGTGAACACATCTTCTGTAGGTGAGTAAAACATGTGTAGCTATGTTTTAACTAGGCTATAGTCATTTAACCAAGACTAAGAGTAATGTTACTGTGTTCCTGTAACTCTCATTGCTTGTTAAAAAAAAAAGTACTGGACATTATCTCATCTTGATTCCTATAAATTTTTTAATTTACAATTATGAAATATAAAAATCAAAGTTCAAAATGGATTTGCTGAAAGTTACAAAGGATAGCATTACTAAGTGTGGGTGGAAAATTAGCATGTGTTACATTATTCATATGCATATCTGTTTGTCTTTCCCTTAATTTTAAATCAAGCCTTTCTACATTATGGAAGTCTTTTTCTTTATAATTACTGTACTAGTTTTCTAGGACTGTTGAAACAGGGTACCCACAAGCAGATGTCTTAGAACAATAGAAATGTGTTGATTCAAAGTTGTGGAGAGTAGAAGTTCCAGAGCGAGTTCTTAGCAGTGTTGTTTCCTTGGGAGGCCTGAGGGAATTTGCTTAATGCTTCTTTCTTACCTTTTGGAAGAGTTTCTAAGTCTTTGACATTCCTTGGTTTTTAACTGTATTGACAGTCTTTGCCATTACATATTCATGATAGTATGTTTCCCTTCTGTCATGTTTGTTTCTTTGTCCAAATTTCTTCCTTTGATATGAATAGCAGTTAGGTTGCATAACGGCAGGGGGTGGGGAGAAGCACCTAAGTAAGTTTTGGGTAAGAGTGTTCTGAAGGGAAATAATCTTGGGGAACAGAGAAATTATCTCCATGTGTCAGCTGCACTGTAAACCATTAACCCAGTGGGGGTCCTTAGCTTAATGGTTATGCAAAGAGACTCTCATGCCTGAGGCTTCAAGGTCTCAGGTTCAATTTCCACATCACCACCAGCCAGAGTTGATCAGTGCTCTGGTAAAATAATTAATTAATTAATTAAATTAAATATCCATTAACCACCCATAAATTTTTCTCTTTCTCCCCCCCCAATACGCACACACACACACACACACGCACATGCACGCGCACGCACACACACACACACACACACATGGTTAGAGCTCATCCTGATGATCTCATTTTAACTTGGTCATCTGCAAAGACCCTATTTACAAGTAAAGTCACATTTCCAGGTACTAAGGATTTGGACTTAAACGTCTTTTGAGAGAGGTTTTGGAAATGGGGAAACTTGGTCTAACTCATAACTGTTACTGAGAAATTACATGAAATAACATGAAAGTCCTGGCTTACTAGACTTTTAACTCAGCCTTGCTCTTTCTCAGGAGAAATCAATTAAAGGACTGAGTGTCTTCATTTAATTTCTGTGAGACAGAGTTAGCATATAGGCTCCTTAACTCAATCTTTTAATTATTATGACATTATGACTATGTGACTAGTATGAGCAAACTACAATATCAAGTTAAATCAGACATGCAAATAGTTTCAATATATTATTTCAGTGTGCTGAGGATGTGTAGGAGGTAGCTGCATTGGTGTCCCAATTTTCTTAGAAAATCCCATCGGTTTAATGGGACCCATTCTTTTTTTTATATATATTTATTTTATTTATTCCCTTTTGTTGCCCTTGTTGTTTTATTGTTGTAGTTATTATTGTTGTCATTGTTGGATAGGACAGAGAGAAATGGAGAGAGGTTAGGGGAAGACAGAGAGGAGGAGAGAAAGACACCTGCAGACCTGCTTCACTGCCTGTGAAGCGACTCCCCTGCAGGTGGGGAGCTGGGCTTCGAACCAGGATCCTTATGCCGGTCCTTGTGCTTTGCGCCACCTGCGCTTAGCCCGCTGCACTACAGCCCGACTCCCAATGGGACCCATTCTACAGGAGGATGGGGTAGGAAGTAGCATGGCTGCTTACCTCATACTTTCTGTTTGGATGATTAAAAGGAATTTCAGTTTTGATATGTGCAGAGCAGATCTGCTGATAATCCCCCCTTCAAACTGCTTCAGCCTTGGGAGTTGATAGCAAGCAGTAAGTGGTGCCACCCACTGCCGAGTACGGCAAAAGACACAGGTCACCCTTGACTGCCTTCATACCTTCTTAGCCCACTCCCACTCCTCCTCAGCTCACTTCATTCAGATCTGTCAGTTCCACATGAAAATGTGCCCTGAATCTTGAAGATGCCCTCACTTTTCTTTTTTACTTACTATATTTTCCCATTCTGGCCCATCACATCACCCATCCTCACACTAGTGCAGTATGTTCGTAACTGGTCTCTATTTTCTGCATTTCAGTCAGAGATGGCATTCATATCCTTCCTTACCCTCCTTAAGATTCTCTGTTTTTTCTTCTGTGACTAGAATGGCATCCACACAGCACTAAGGTCCACAAGACCCTGAAAAGGATCTAGTTCTTGTTTGCCTCTCAGGCTGCTCTTTCTTTTGGCTCCCACTTTCCAGCTAACCTTCTCCTTTAACTCATTAAATCTGCCGAGCTTACTGCTGTCCCAGGACTTTTGCATTGTTGTTTCTTCCATCGGGAATGTATTTCTGTTAATTTTTGTTTCTTTTCTTTTTCGGTGAGGCCATCTTTCCCCTCAGTTGTACTTTAAAGTCATTAACAGTTGTAGGGTGGTTGCATAGTAAATTCATGCCAGGCCTTGATAAAAGTTGCCCATGGAGGGGATGGGCTATGGAGTTCTGGTGGTGGGAATTGTGTGGAGTTGTACCCCTCTTATCCTACGGTTTTGTCAGTGTTTCCTTTTTATAAATTTAAGAAAAAAGAGTTTTCCATGCACTCTCTTGAAGATATTAAAGCGCTTATGGTAAGGGGACTCAGTTTGGTTTTATACCACTTTACTTACCCTCCCCCCTTTACTTTTTAAACCTGTAGATTCCAAAGAGTTTTTGCTTTTAGATGTGTCTGTGTGTTTACCATATAAACTGGTAACATTTAAAGTAACTTTTATTTTTGGGGTACAACTGGGCTCACTCATAATTTCTTCATTGTAACTTTGAAAAAAATTCTTCCTTGATTTTAATATTTTTATAATCTTTATTGGATGGAGACTGCCAGAAATTGAGAGGAAGGGTGATATAGAGAGGGTGAAAGACACCTGTGAAGCTTTCCCCCTGCAGGTGGGGCCCAGGAGCTTGAACCTAGGTCCTTGAGCACTGTAATATATGCTCTCAACCATGTGCACCACCATAAGGCCCCCAATTTTTTTATTTAGGTAAGCTGATTGAGGGAGGAGATACTACAGCTTCCTCCATTGACAGAGAACCTGCCAGCGGTACTAGGATTTGAACTCTAGTCGCACACATATCATCGCAGGCATCCTTACTGGTGAGCAGTCTTTTGGTCCCCAAAGGAAGTCATTTTAAAGATGCTAATTCAAAAGCAATAATAAACCCATCACATATTAGTACTCATAATAATTTCTTTTAAAAATTATCTTTAAGGGGCTGGGTGGTGTCACACCTGGTTGAGCACACATGTTACAATGCACAAGGACCCAAGTTCCATCCCCCAGTCCCCAGCTGCAGGGGGAAAGCCTCACGAGTGGTGAAGCAGGGCTGCAGGTGTCTCTCTCTCCTCCTTTGTCGCTCCCTTCCCTTTACATTTCTGCTGTCTCTAATAAATAAAGATTAAAACATTTAAAAATATATTTTTATTTGGAAGAGACAGCAATATATCAAGAGGGGAGGGGGATAGAGAGGAAGAGAAACAGAGACACCTGGAGGCCTGTTTCACTACTCATAAAGCTTTCCCCCTGCCAGGTGGGGACTGGGGGCTTCATTGAACCTGTGTCTTTGCACATAGCAACATGTGTGCTTAACTAGGTGTGGCAGTACCCAACCCCCAGGGTTTTTTTTCCTTTTTGCCTCCAGGGTTATCACTAGGGCCTGCACTACGAATTCACTGCTCCTGCGGCCTTTTTTTTTTTTTTTTCCTTCAATTTTTGGATAGGACAGAGAAATTGAGAGGGAGAGAGAAAGATAGACACCTGCAGACCTGCTTCATCATTTGTGAGGTGACCTCCTTCACAAATGAAGTTGGGGAACCAGGGCCTTGAACCAGGACCTTTATGTGGGTCCTTGAACTTCGTACTATGTGCGTGTAACCCGGTACGCCACCGCCCAGCCCCAATAATAGTTTCTAAAGGGAAAATAAGCATTGTACTGACCAAAGGAAAAAAATAATGAGAAGACTGACACTATTTTACATTTTTCTGAAAATCTCTTTATTGTCTAATTGATTAGAAGACAACTCAATTCTCATATCTGCTTACATGTTTAATATGTTGTGATATGTCCTTTAGATTCATGTGTAAGATTGTAAAAAGGGAATATTTTCATAACGTTTTTAGATAATTATGAATGTTCTTTGATACTGAGCCACAACTTGACAAATGCAGGCTTCTTTCAATTCCTTATAGCTTGGAATCTAAAACATCCCTGAACTTCTTGTGTTCTGGCTATGTAGAGTATCTTTGTTGCAAGTTATATAAACTTTCGGCTTAGATTTTTGTGCGTGTACAGGTATCATTCTCTCTCTTTTTAAATTTCAGCTTCACTTTGTTGAGGAAATGTTGCTTTACAGGATTATTGTCATAAGCGTACAGTTCTCCCTTTCTCCAGATTGCCTCAGTATGTCAGTCTGCTTCAACCTCTGCCCAGTCATCCTTCCCTTTCTTCTGTCACAAGACACTAGCTCCCTGCCCCACCTCTCGCTCTTCTGAGTCCCTGGATCTGCTGTGATAGACAACAGGCAACTGGGTTTTTAACCTTGTATTATTCCTTCCTTCCTTCTTTCCTTCCTTCCTTCCTTCCTTCCTTCCTTCCTTCCTTCCTTCCTTCCTTTCTTTCTTTCTTTTTTTCTTTCCTTTTTGGATAAAACAGTGAAATTGAGAGAGGAGGGTAAAATAGAGAGGAAGAGAGAAAGATAGACACCTGCAGACCTGTTTCACCCCTTGTGAAGTGAACTCCCCCCATAGGTGAGTGAGATTATCAGCTGTATATAACATTTTATAAGATTATAACATTTCAGGGCTATAGCATGGATAGTAATCTTAACAAATAAGCTATATTCACCATTGTTAAAACAAACTTTTATTTACCCATATTTAAGCTCTGTTTTCTTAAATTCACATTTTTCTGAATGTATTGATATGTACATGCGTTTTTTATTCTTTTTGAAGTAATTGTGTAAGTGACTGCATTGGATCCGAATGCCCAGTGTGTAATACCCCAGCATGGATACAAGATGTGAAGATAAATAGACAACTGGACAGCATGATTCAGCTTTGTAGTAAGCTTCGGAATTTGCTGCATGACAGTAATCTTTCAGGTGAGAAGTGTGACTGTGTTTTTGAATTTGTCTTGAACATGGGTTTTGAATTAACGTATTTTGCATTTTTTCTTATTCTTCCTCTTTCTTTTCTTTTTTTAATTTGACTTGCTTATTTATTTCATGAGAGGGAGAATAACTGGAACAGTGTTACACTCTGGCATATGCAGTGGCCCCGGGTGACTTTGACATGTCAGGTTTGTAGATTTTCTGTGTTTGGAGTTATGTTATAAATAACAGATAATTTAGAGATATTGATATCTAGCTCTCACTATATATTTTTTATAAAAGAGAAGCTTAGGTACCAGGTACAGAGAGGTTAAATTATGGTGGCACATGGAGGCGGTACTAGACACTTGAGAAACAGCCTTTTTTTTTTTTTTAAAGTATTTACTTATCACTTTATTTACTTATTTTAATGAGAGCAATTGAGATAGAAAGATTTAGTGAGAGGCCCAAAGCACTACTCAGCTGTGGTTTGTGGTGGTGCTAGAGACAGAACCCCTGATTGCAGAGCCTTGGGCATGAATGTCTTTTGCATAATCATTATGCTGTCTCCTCAGCCCCAGCCCATTTCTTTTGTCAGTTCAGAGACTTTTACCACCTGCTTTTTATAGTTAGATAATTTTTGTATAATATATGGAATAATGATATAGTCCTTAATAGCCCTTAATTTATTTAGACACATTTTTTCAGGCTAGAATAGAACATTCTTCTATGGATCACTTTTTCAGACTGCATTAATTAGATGACATTTAAAAAAAAAATCTAAAATTCATTTTATTTTCTGCTTAAATAGGGGTTAATGTTTTTCAAATTGTTCTTACACTTTGTGTGTTAACTATACATCTTCCCATTGTGCTTTCTGTTGAGAACTGATCAGCTGTGGAAGGAAAGTAAAGTGTTTTCAGTCTTCATAATTAGAGTAATTGCCTTTTCTTTTAAGCCTGTTCACATTATTGTAGCTTGTGTTTATTGAAGAACTTTTTCTTGATGCCATCAATGATTGATAATGCAGACATAAAATAGTTGGGTTTTTGCTTTTATATCTTTTGATCTTAGATTGCCAACATGATGATGTTGTCAAGTACAAAAGGTTAAGCTGATTGGACAGAATAAACAAGGAAAACGTTCGAGTCTTACATTTTTAAGGCTATAAATCACAACGAAAAGAATATAAGTCACAGTATATAATGAAAAACTTTGTAAAATCTACTTATCTGATTATTGTATTAGATTTTCCATTATTTTATGATAAAGTATTTTAAAACAGATTCTTTGGTTTTGGACCCAGAAATTCACTGTATAATGATAAAATGGTAGCATCCTTTTTTTTTTGTTTTTGTTTTTAACTACTTGTGCTTGTGTAATTGTTCCATTTCTAGCAGACCTTCTCCCCCCAACATAGGTCTTTCTTTCTTTTTTTTTTTTCTTTTCATGTTCCGGTAAAAATGGAGGGAGAGAGGCAGAGAATGTGAGTGAGAGAGAAGGAAAAATAGGGCAGCATTACAGAGTTTCTTTCCCTTGGTGACCTTGCATGGTGTTCAACCAGCAGCTCAAACACAAATGGCCAAGTTGATGCTCCAGTGAGTAAACCATCTTCTGGCCTGTCCTTTGCTATTTTTTTTTTTTTTTTAGAACATAATCATAAATCTAGGGTATAAACATGTTAGAATATACTTTCCTATCCAAAGCTGTAAATTCTGTGTTTTCTAAAAACAAATGTTTTCTACTGAGTTTAAGTTTTTCATTGTCAACAACTTTTCTTCCTGAGATCTCCCAAAACAAAATAATGCCAACAAGCATTTGAAGGTATTTTCCCCCTCTATTTTTATAGCTTGTTGAATGAAATTACTTTATGTTAGATTCAAATAGTAGCAAAACTAAAATGGTATAAAAAGATTTAGTGAATAAGTAAAGGGAACTACTAGTTCAGGACAAATGATCTTGATTTTCTCTTTTTAAAATATTTTTATTTATTATTGGGTAGAGCCAGAGAGACATTGAGAGGAGTGGAGGAAATAGAGAGGGAAAGAGACAAGACAGATACCTGCAGGTGGGGAGCCAGGGCTTGAACCTGGTCCTTGCACACTGTAATGTCTGTGCTTAACCAGGTGTGCCATGTCCTGGCCCCTTGATTTTCTCTTATTAATGAGGAAATTGAGGGATATTCTCATCATAAGGGTATTAGATTCAGTGACCCCCAAGGTCTGTGTCCAAAACCATATGACTCTTTTAAATGGTCAAGCTGCTGCTGATGGATTAAGTAGGATGGTTGGACTTTTCACATACTTTTAAATTAAAAAAAAACCCTGTAGCTCATAATTTATTATCCAAATGAACTTCCCTACTTGCATTTACTATAAAATATATAATTGCTGTAATTAAGGTGGGTAATTAGGAAGAACTTGTCAAATCAGAGACATAGTATATGGTATAGTGCGGATAAAGAAGCTTGATTTATAGTAATATTTTCTGAAGTGTGCTTCTAAGTGCTTGAACAGATTTTTCTCGGTTCAGTGTACTTTAAAGAGATTGTCATAAATTTTTCTGACAACCGTTTATGGCTAATTTTACCTTATTCTTTTTCACATAGTCTCTCCTTTGTTCTAATGGAGTTAAATTTAAAAGTTTTTATTTTCTCTTGTTCTCCTCATATTAAATCAGACCTTGCAGGTGCTGGTCAATTTCTGTAAAGCATGTGTTGATGTTGGTGACATTAAAGAAATACTTTGATTAAGCTTTCATAGGATCACAATTTCCTTTTCTGTTTGCAGAAAAGATGCTGGTCTTTCTGTAGTGAATTATATAGTGTTTCATATATGCTCTGACTTTTTTTTTTATAATAGATGAAGATGAGTGTTTGAATTGCTGGTTTTGTTTTTTTTTAAGAACTGAATACTTCTTAACTTACAAAAATAATCATTATCAGTGAAGGCGTTAATGTTGTACAGATGGTAGCAGAGTACTTTCCTTTGATTTTTAATAAGGGACTAGTTTGTCAAAGAGATTTCTCAACTTCTGTTGTGAAACCTATAATAGAGAATAATTTGAAAGGCACACAATGTACATCATTATAATCCTTTGATGTAGATTAATGATAGCTAAATCACATTTTCTAATTGCCTCTCTTTTCTATAGTTTATTATTAAATTTTAAGAGAAAACTTGGCTAGGCAGTTGCTTAGCCACATGTGCATCTCTGCTGGATATTTTGTGGTGTGCTTGGAAATACTTAAATTCAGAAAACAAAATTCTTTTTAAATGTCATCATTAAGAAATGTACTACGTAGAGGAAGGACCAATACTGTTCTTCATGCTATGAAGATGATCATTTATCATGCTAGGAAGCATTCACCCATGAAAACTGTTGGAGCTGTTAATACTATGATTTATGTCTCAGCAGTGGTGGAGTCTTTGTGTTTTACAGTCATAACTTAGACATGCTGTGTAAAGTCCCAAATTTGCAATCATGCTTCCTGTTGCGGCCCTTGATTAGTTAGGACAAGATACATAATTAAAATCTTGAGTAAATTTGTTATTACTAGATGAGTATTGAAATAATTGTGTACACATAAATCACATGACTGTATACCTTCTTAATTTACTTCTTTATTACAAGTTAGAAAATATATGAGCCTGATTCGATGGTTTCAACTCTCTTATCATTCCTAAATAAAATAAAATGGGAATAAAAAAAAAGAAAAGAAAATATGCACACCTGAGGATGAAATCTGTTGTCTGTTTAGCTATTTTCAGTTTACTGAGTATGTTGTTACAATTTGCAAGCTTTGAGTTTCCTTCAAGGGCTTACTTGTACATTTTGCAAGTCTTGCAAGTATTGAACATTTGAGGATTTAACTTGTTTTTGATTGGAAATGTCCACATCTGTGTTTAAAGTAAGTGGGAGAAAAATAAATAATTAAACACAGGTTTTTACAATCATCAGAGGATTAACCTTTAAATCTTTGTAATCCTCATTCTTAAAAACAAAAACCATTCTTGTAACATTTTACTTTGACACTTTTTTCTAGATTTGAGATTATATCAGAAATGACTTGGTTTTAAAATCCACTTATTACGGGGGAAAAAAAAAAGACCTGGTAGAATTTAGACATAAAGTCTTAGTGAATGAATACATTATCCCGACTGTTTAATTTCCAAATAGCTCTTTGTGAATTTAGTGACTGACGTCTAGCTTAGATAGAAAAGGATTGTTGGTCGTACCTGGTTGAGTGCACATTGAGTGACAATGCACAAGGACCGAAGTTCAAGCCCCCAGTCCCCACCTGCAGGGGAAAAGCTTTGCGGGTGCTGAAGTGATGTTGGTAGGTGTCACTCTGTCTCTCCCTCTCTATCACCCCCTTCCCTCTAGATTTCTAGCTGTCTCTATCCAATACTTAAGGATAATAATAAAAAAAAAATGTTTAAAAGGAAAGGATGTTGGAGGACCTCATCTTAATGAGATACATAATTTTTTGTCCAGCTGGATTTGTCAGTTCATTGCTTTTCCACGGCATTGCTTCCATTTTCCCTAGGAACAAAGATGGCTTCTTGGGAAGAAAGTGGAGTCTGACACCTTTCCAGGCAGGGATCCATGTCACTCACCTTTCTACAGAGCTAAATACTAATTATTAATTTTCAAGCATTTTTTTTTCCCCTTTTGTCCTACCTGGGTAAGGTACTGTCTTTTACTTGGCATATCTGTAGTGGTAGAACTTTATGCTCAGAAAACATGAGGCAAGAGAATATACAGAAGAAAAGATTTGTGCTTTGAGCACCTTTGAGATTTTGAGATTACTAGGTCTTTGATGCACTAATAAGTCTAAGCTGGTAAAATAACAAAA